>NC_092814.1:306138990-306428990 GCF_023375885.2 Dermacentor andersoni
CGATGTGAAACGCATGGACTACCGCGACACAGAGCGGAAGAAAAACGCGTGGGAAGCTATACGAAAGCAGTGTGGTCTCGCCACAGGTAAGCTGCATTTCGCAGCTCCTGCATTTCGCCGCGGCCTGGCGCGCCGAGCACGTCGGTCTATATCTTGGCCTTTAGTGTCATTCCCAACCCCGGCCCATTGCGCGCGCAACAGACGGCGAGCAACAATACGGCGCGCGTCAAAACACCATGCCTCTCGGCGCATTCTCGCATGCGCTGCCAGACACCTACAGCATATTGACACGTGTACTCATCTTTATCGGGCGACCACGTTTCGCCGCTTAACAAATGTAATCGCACAGCGCGGGACGCGCCTGCATGTATCCGAAGTTTCTGGAAAGCTATCGATGCTTCTACCCGGCTGTCTGTTGTCGCCGAACTTTATGTTATCTGATTTCATCGCGTGACTCGAATGGTGTAGAACTTTTTGGAAGGCACGCGGGCGCGAACGATTAGTCTGGAACATTCGACGACTGCTGTATAAAAGCCGACGCGCTTGACCCGCTGATCAGATTTTCGACGATCGCCGACCCTGTTCGCCGCTATCGTTGTGCTATAAGTGTAGCCTGTTTTTGTGGGCACAGGTTCGCCCAATAAAAGTTAGTTTTGTCTTTCACAGTATTTGCTACTGTGTTCTTCAACGTCACCACCACGTGACAATATGGTGCGAGGGGTGGGATAGGATGATATCGCACTTGGACTTTAAGGGAACATCAGGGCAAGAATAGCCGCGAGCATTAACCAGGGGTGTCCCCCTGTAATTGATATCTCAATAGAACCATGTACGCACGCAAGGCAAGATTGGGTTCCCCACCACCATCGTGAAGGATACACGTGTATTGGAGGCGGGAGTACAGGACGCGTGTAGTAACTGTTCGTCGGCAGAAGCGCGTTTGCTGCGTTCTTCTGACACGCAGGGTACTTCCGCTAAATTGTGCTAGGCCCTAAAAAATCCACGGGCCCTTTACGAAGCTGCAACCAACTTAGTGTTGTTCACTGTCATCTTGAGCAACTTAAAGTACCTTTAGTATGAGCTTATGCAGTTAGTTGACGATGAATATTTAACCAACTATTAAAGTATTGCTTTAAACGCTAATTCTGAGTTCACAACGTTGTAACTCGTAGAGTCCTTTCGAGGAATACTCAAATAATTTCTTTCCGCGAAGAGAGCTGCTGTGACTGCAATTTTTCGGAATTATAAGTAAAGCGCACAAGATTTTAAAAAAATGCTCAATTTGACTATTTGCTTGCGCCGGGCGACTTTGCTGCCCTTAAACATGCTACCACTGAATGATTGATGCTGCACGCAGGAAGAATGGACTGAACGACTGAATGGCATGCCGACTGAGGAGGAATTGTGGAGCAGGCGACCGGGCACTATACAGTTTGCCCTTGTCTATTCCTCACAATAGCGTCCAAAAACCGGCTTGCCTACATTAATATTATGCTCAATAGCGCAGCTGCAATTTAGGCATGAAAAGACTCGTAACGCCACATGAAAATGCGCATGCTTGAGCCATTTTGAGGCAGCTATGCAGAGCAGTTTTACCAACGGTCAATGAAATTGTGCTTTTATCAACATAATTTCTGAGATCCTTTCTTCTAAATTGTTAATTTAGGTTAACCTTTCTAGTATTCTGTAACAGGGAACACGTAACAAAACTTGACCACTTAAGTGCTATACTGTAACACTCTAGAACGACGTAATATTCTTACCATTATAGCTTTTTTCTGCATTAACAGGAGTCGAAATGTCGGCATTTATGCAGCAAACTGTAAGCTCCTAATTTCGTGCACAATGTGCGTTGTGAGCACCAGAAAAGTTCCGTCTGCGGCTTAATATAACACTCACGCCTCCTGCAAGGCAGACGCCGTCTCACCTGAAGGAGGAGTTGCAAACGTCGCGCTTGCCTCCCTGCTGCATAATTCGGCACCACATGCCTTCACTGTGACTGTGTGCTTCAGAGACGGCAATAAATTGAACAGGGGCAAGCTGTAGGATGACGATTCCTGTGAACTTCCGTCGAGCACAACAGCCGACGTTCCGGGGTGCATGCCGTCATAGGGGCAAAGTCCGAATTTGCATGCACGCAGTGGTGCGTCAGAAGATCGATAAATCTGCAAAGGCCAATGAAGGAAATCATGAAAGACCAGCAAAAAAAATAATCGAAGATGCATGCCAATCGGAGCAACTCGTCAAAGATAGCGAAGCTGCATAACAGTGTTCATCCCCCTCGGGATGTCCTGACGGTCTGTTTTGCCACTGCCTGCCATTTACGCAAGAGTTTGCAAAAGCTTCACGATATCCGGTGCAGTTCTTTCTCTATACCCGAGTCTATTCAATTGTTACGCAATATGGGCGCTTAGTACTTTTATACTTTCCACTATATCCTACGCATGTTATTGCTTGCTGCGCCGGCACCTGGCATCACCTTCTTGCAGTCTTGTAGGGCTGCGTTGCTGGTTGTTGTAAAGCTTTAGCAATGGCACAACTCGACGCCACCTATTCAAACTCATGTAAAATACAGAAATAATTCTGATGAGACAGCCCCACGACCGATTTCAATGAAATTGTTGCATTTAAGAGACAAACTTACATTATAGTGCCTGTAGGAAGTTGATACTTCAGTTAGGGCCTCGAATTAAAAAAAAAAAAGCCTATAACACGGCAACTGACGTTCAAATAAAAGCCTGAAGCTTACAAATCCATTACTTTTAACCAAAAACTGATATCGCTGTTTTGTAAACAGCATTTGTTAGAGTATTGAAGCGTACAAGTCTGATAAATGAAGCTACGGCTTACGTGAAATTTTACAACGTCTACGAGGGTTCTTAAAAAGCCTCCCTCACAAATTAGTCCTATAAAATATCATAATGCTTTGTCGTATAATACATCCATTGTGTTTACATTAGAATCTACAGTGGACAAAATTGATAAACAAATTTTGGTAACGGGCGCAGATTACAGAACTGTGATATCATTTTTTTTGTTGCGCATCAACTTCGGCGCAGTGGTTGCCTAAAAAATGACTTCTCCGTTCCCTTGTATTTAGATAGGAACGCCCGAGCTAACGCATCCCCTTAAAAATTTGGAGGACGCTTAAGCTTCGCCTTTAAGTGTGGAACCCGATAGCATTTCAAAGTTCCCAGACTGATTTTCACGCTTCCCATCACCTGCAGCTCATGTAAGTGTAATGTTTACCGGGAAGCGCTGGCTGCGAACGCTATGCACGAAGGCGACCTTTCTGATATAAACGCGGCCTCTTGCGTGGGCCGCGATGCAGTAAAACCCCTCTACCTTCGGAAAAGTACCGCCATCTCCTCTCTCCTCCGCCATTTCCTCTCCATAACCGTTTGTTTTTTCTTTACTTTATGCTTGCGAAAGCAAGCCGATGGTTCCAACCCCGCGAAAGTCCCCAGAAATCGCTTGTTCTTTTTCTTTATTTTTTGCTTGCGAAAGCAAGTCGACGGTGGCGCGCCCTAGAAAGTCCCTGTTGAAGCTTAGTCCGATTATACGATTGCTGTCAGCTCTATCACTAGACAGCAATCGTCCAATCGGAGATACAGAAAAGAGAGACGCCGCATTGTTCAAAGGATGGCGATACTTTTCCGGAGATAGAGGGGCATTAAACTGCAGCGGAGGCGAGCGCCATCTGGAAGTGTTGCAAGGAACCGGCCGCGCCTCGTTATGGCCTTTTAGAATTGCCGGTGCCGTCGCGCGTAAATCTCGGACGAGAGTCGACGCTGGACGCCGGATTTTCTGCGACACAGGGTCCTTAACGCTGTCGCGTTAATAGGCGAGAGCACGCGCGCGATTTGCAAGCAGCGCCGATAACCGACAGACGCGGTGGCCGGAATATGTCTCGCTGTCGCGTCGCGGTCATAGCCCTTCGCCGACGCCGGCGTCCGACAGCGCCTTTTGAGCAAAGCCCTGAAAGACGGCCATTTCGAGGCTCCGATGCAAGCTGCGTTACTGCCTGTTCTTTGACCTCTCATACCTACCACGTCGTCGCTCGCCAGCCTTCGCTGCAGTCGCACGATAACTGTTCTGAAACTCGCCTTAACATTCGTTCTGTGAAATTTGGACCTGATATCATCTCTACTTCGCTCTAAAAAAATATTTGCGTCCTCTTCGCCCCAAGCAATAATTTTGACCTGTCTTGCGCGCCTTCCTTTTCTTCATTGCTGGCCGCGCGCTAATTCCAGGCAGCGAACGGCAAGCCCGCTGTCATCGTGATATAGCATTCTTGACAGGAAAGTAGTGAGCGCAGAGTTTAGAAGAAAGGAAACGTAAGTCATACAGACGACGATTATTGTCTAAACTTCAATACCTGTGAACATTTTTTAGGGTTTTATCTTCTATTCGCGCTATGTCTTATTCCCTCTTCTTGTATTGTTTATTACTTTCTCCGTCAGCTGCTATACAGCGCAAAACTGACTCCGGTCCTAAAAGTTTGTTAGACATATGAATGTCACAGCTAATACGGAGAAAGTTTCAAGGAATTTCGGAGCGTTACATGTGCGGACGAAGCTAAGTTTATGTTGTTAGGACCCTGGTAGTAACCTAATGAGCTCTAAAGTTGGGGTCAGAGGGACTTGGGCGACATGCTCACTTCGTGGGCATTTTAAGCAGTAAAAATATTTCTTTACCAGTTAACAAATTGTCACCATGCTGTACGGGAAGCTCCCGATAATTATGGCTTTCTGAATGCTCCGTTTAAAAGCCGTCATAGTGGAACTTACCACAAACCTTCTCGCAGGACTCGCAGCGTGCCATGAAATGATAACGCTGGTTGGGTCAATGCCCTTTGCTGACAAGTTAGCCGGAGCTGTGAATAATAATAATAATAATAATAATAATAATAATAATAATAATAATAATAATAATAATAATAATAATAATAATAATCATACTATTGGTCAGTTAGCACACTTCTATACTACTACACTGACACCAAAAACACCAAGAAAATTTTGTTCTCGTATTTTCTTTCATTGAGATGGACGCCTCGTCCACGAACAACTGCACAGAAATGTACGCTGCTTAATTATTACGAGTAGTTATAGCTAGCATATAGATAGTAGGCTATAGGTACATAGTTATAGGTAGTCTCGACATAACTACGATGGAATGGAACACTGGAACAGTGTTGCTGGTTCTTTCCGTGCAACCTTAGCTTTTGGGTGCTCTTAGCCTTCCTCTGACACCCTGGTCTCGACCTGACACTTTGGCTTCTTGTCACTGTATCACTGCATGTTATGTATGAACGCATCCCAGTATGTCAGTGAGACCCGAACTTTTCATTTGGAGTAGCCTGCTAGCCGTATATATGAACAGGCAAACATATCCTGCATTCAATAAATAGTTTTTTAATTATATTAGGATTCTTTGCGAGCATCACTCAGTTTGCGATATGCCTATATGTAGAAATGTGCGCGAATAACATATTTCCCGACAACTTGGGTCACAAGGCAGTCTAAGTTCGAATGGCTAGATAATTGGGCTGCTATTCCGAGGAACGAAGTTCAAAACCAATCATCGGGCCAACTTCGAACCCTGTGTGTGTGACACTGAGTATGTACCGGTCTTCAAGTAGCCTCTTTGATGTCAATTTCGGTAACTGAGTGTGTCCCTCGGCATGTGCCACTCTTCAACCATTTTCTTTCACGCCAACTTCTTTAACTGGTTATGTGTCGCTTTTCATAGTTTTCATCATATAAAGCACATCATCCCCAAATACGCACGGATGATAATATAAATTCCTAATAAAGAGAATGTCTGACGTGGTCTGTAAAGGATCGATGCACCTACAATTTATTTCTCTGTTTCTGTCTACCTCCTTTAGCCGTCCAATAATACGGCAGTAAAAAATTATGCAGATCCCACGCACTGTGGGAATCGACGTAAGCGAAGCTTTCCGTGCTGGAATCCTTGATTGACGATAATTAGCGGTGATGTTGACGGCTAAAGCTTAATTTCTTCAATGTTTAGGATAACACGAGAGTGGTGAGCTGATGTTAAACGTTACCTTGCGTACCCCACTGCAGTTTGTCTGCGTAGTACACACAACAAACAGAGGTGTTTGCTTGAGGCGTTGTTGTCTGCCATATTTAACAACTTCTAAGAGGGTTGAGCGTTGTCATTTACTCCCATGGCACATCGCAAATGGGCCGAAGTAATCAACTTGAATTGGATTATGGGGCTGCACGTTCCAAAACCACACTCGGATTAGGAGGCAAGCAGTAGTGGCGGACTCCGGATAAATTTTGCCACTGTGATGTTCTTTAACGTGTCCCAAATCTAATTACACGTTCGCTTTCTATTTCGCCCCCGTTGAAATGAGGTTTCCGCGACTCGTATCAAATCCATGACCTTAGCAATGCCATAGCCGCAAAGCTAACGCGGCGGGCACAGAAGTGTTGATTTGACGGTCAACCACTTCCGTAGTTTCTCCTCGATCCTGCGGTGCGCTTTTATTAATGCGGCTCTGCTTCGACACGCCCTGCTTGAAATATTTGCATGGCGTTTATTTTTCAGAAATATCAGCAACGCACTGTACCGTATGTTGAACTTAAGCTTATCCTGTTTCCCCGAAACCGCTATCGTATAGTAGTGAGGTTTCCTTGGCTTCTCAGGTCACCTCCCCCTCTCTTATATTGGAACTGCCTCATCAACCTCTCCTTCTTCTCCTCTCTACAGTTCTATCCGCATCCCCTATGGCCTGGCGCGTTAGCAGAAAAGGAAGCGCTGCAGTTTCTGCAATGCTTCTGAGGGGAGTCACGGATAATTACAGCTGTCAAGCGGCTAGCGTGACGACGGCCAGGGAGCTCTAGAAGGCATTGTAAACATTCGACGTGGTTGGGTGAAAACGAGTTTCTCCCGTCGCCTTTTCTTTCTTACTCGCGCTGTCATTTATATACACGCTCTAAACCACCCCCCGACGCGGTGTGCGCGACCGCAGCCCACAGCAGCAGCAGCAGTGGGAAAGTAGAAGGAAGAGACAAAGAAAGCTTCGCTTTAATAACAACATCTTTGGGAAGCAACAAAGCGAGTTGAGCCTCACTGGCATGATGTGAACAATGTGCAATGCACTTTTCCACCGTGCAATACTGTATGACAGCAAGCTGAACCTGGCGGAGTCTACTTTCTAGGCAGCTGAAAATGTTGCAAGCTCCAGCGATTCCTTCGGCTCTGAACTTTTGACTTATTGACAAACAGTTACTCTCCTGACTGTACCATATCGGTGTCTAATATCTACAGTTTAAAAAATAAAGATAAAGCCTGTAAAAAGTCAGCAACAACAAGCAGAAAAGTTCGTCGCTACAAGAGATGATACATCTAGCAGCCACTGCCTGACTTCCTGAAAGCTATAGGTCTATTAACTAAAGTGTATGTGTCTGTGTACGTATGTGTGCAGGGGAGCAGCATATTTTATAGACTTTTATTTACTTCTTTCCGAACAAAAAGCTTGCCCACACTGAATGCACCCATAGCGCTACGCTAGTTAGGGTCCGAAAAATAATTTGCAATCTCAATTCGGACAGGTTTAACAACATTGAACAAAATCAAATATACAATCACCAAGGTAACAAATCAACAGTTTTTCAACAATCAAACAAAATTTTGATGAAATATAGAACAATATTTCGACAAATAAAGAATTTCGAGAAGAAAATGTAGAAATAACGTACATGCAAAAGATGGTACGGTGCACCAGCAAACAGCCCCGACAGTATTTTACGTCAGGACCATCCTCAAAGGCCGAAATGGCAGTCAGGTTAAAAGCTGACATGGTATATGGCATACAAAATTCAGTGCGTATTTTCGTGCGTCTTTGGTGATGCTTTCGTTTAACACACCAGGGATCACTATGAAATGATATTATGATGAAGTAGCATAAAATTTCCTGGCAACACCATACTGGCTGTTTCAGCGAACACTTTCTAATGCTTCTAAATATTGCCTGTGGCAGATAGGACCATTCTATTATATAAGCTGGTCTATTCGAAGATGTGCACATCACTTTCATAAAAAAAATGAAATGCATAATCAACTATTTAACATGAATTCACTAATTAAGTTTTTAACTAAATACGTTATGGCAAATATTGCGATTTACAAATTAAAGCCAGGAGTTTGCAAGGCCGATCCACTTGTAACAGATTCTCAGGATGACACGAGTTTTAAGATATTAATTTGCAAACTTTGCAGAGAAGTGCATTGTAGGACCAGTTACTTTGGGCTTCAATGCATAAAACGACATTTTGCTAAGAAAGTAAGTGAAATGACAGTGCATGTTTTAGTGCACGTTTCATGGCGCATATCTCGTAAATGGTGTCCTCCACACAATTCTTTTCAAGTGGATATGCCTTGCAGTGTCACACGATAGAATTTATAAATTTTGATATGTGCCATACAGAAGCTAGTTATAAACTTAATTAGTGAATTATTGTTAATTAGGCGATTATGCAGTTCATTTTTTCGTGCAACTAATGCCCAAGTCTTCGAGTAGACCTGCTCATGGACTACAATTCTGCAACCGGAACACGCACTTTTTTCAAAATTTTTGAAAGTGCTCGCTGCAACAGCTTGTATAAGTACACATATGCGATCTCTCCCGTTTTTCTTCCAGCACGCATTCAGAGCAGCGGCCTTCCGTATGCCCGTGACAAACCCTTTTGTAATAATCAAAGGTTATTTTTCGGATCGGCCACAAGTTATAAGGAAGTAATATGGCCAGCATGTGTCACAGGTTGGCAGCGAGATAACGGCAGCAAATAAAAGTTACTATTTTTAGATGAGTTTAGAAGAGTTCATAGAATAGGAAATTTTTGGTGAAATTCAAGTGCCTAATGGTGCACAATTTTTTTACGCTTCCATATTTAGCATAGGAACGAAACAAAAGAAATGCAGCTGAAGATGCTGCGCTGCAAGCGAGGTTAGGCTAAGGTTTTACGTTCTACTCAAGTTCATGCCTCAAGCGTATACAAAAAAAAAATGACTACGTAGCCCACGCTCTGGGCAATGCATATCAAAAATAGGTTCCTCTACAGCATCAACATTTTATACATTTAAGGCGTAAGACATATATGCCACATGAAGCGGTAAATATGGCGAGCGTTGGCGTTAACATCCAATGACAAGGAAACCCACGTGACCAAGTGATGACGGCACGTTACCGGCAATGGAAGTGCTGCTGCTCGCACTGAGAAATCCCACGGCGAAAAGCGACGACGTCGGACGGGCACCGTGGCCCACGCCCAAAAAACTGACTTTGCCAAAATCGAAAATTGAATTGACCCACGTTCAAAACCGACTTGGCCCACTCCCAAAATTGACTGCCCAATTCGAAAATTGGGTTGACCCACGTTTGAAACTTTCCTGGCCCACTTCCAAAATTGACTCGGCTTACCCCCAATATTTGGGTGGGCAATCTCCAAAATTGACTATAATCAATTCGAAAGTTGAGTTGACCCACGTTGAAAACTGCCCTGGCCCACTCCCACAATTGGGTTAGCCCACCCTCAAAATTGACTTTGCCCAATAGGAGCACATGATCAAGTGAAAAGTATCGCGTGGCAGTCATAATGAGTTCGTATTGAATGCACATAAGAATGCACATAAGAATGCACATAAGTCCCTGTGTAATTTTTTTTTTATATTGCATAAAGTGCAAAATCCTGCAGAAAATTTTTTCTTTACCGCAAGGAAACCTCCTGCAGTCATCAACTTTTAATGACCAAATATTGACTGCAGAAATTTATCTTAAGAAGCTGCAACAAGTGAAGCACCTTACAATTAAGTGCATCACTGATAACCTGCGACTACGCTATAAATCGTGAACTTACGGTCGCATACCAGGTTGAAAAAAAAAACAACAACAACAGAAATGTCGGTCGCGACTACAGAAACTGCTGTCGTACGACAGATGTTCCTGACGTTTCTGTAGTTGCGACAGACATTTCTGACGTTGCCACACAAAATCTGACGTCTCAACAGAAACATTATGTCGCATCAATCAAGAATTCTTAAGATAAAACAGAAACTTTTTATTGTGCCAACAATTCTGACGTTACAGCAGGAACTCTCGGTCGTCACGACAGACGCTTTCTGTCACAGCATTAGAAATGAGCTACTTTCTATTACAAAGACATAAGTTCAGACTTCGAGACAGAAGCGCTTGCTTTCGGGACGCTTTAAAATTTTATGTTTCGTATCGTTGCGGTATAGTGTACTTTCCTGTTACGTGGTGTTCAAATGTGCGTTTTTGAATCTGGCAATGCTGACAGCACCAATACCGGTAATAAAGTCGACGTGGTCAATTGTTGTAATTGTGCCGTGATGACACGAAGTCCTCAAAATCGTCCGTCGATCGAAATCATCGCATCTGCGTCAACAGCCACCTATCTTGTTATATTTTGTAATTTCTTACACAAAGGCCTGTGGATTTGCATGTGTTGTTACGCTGATACATTTGTTATATTTATGAGAAATATTGCACAAGCATTTTCTAAGCAGAAAAGAAGTTTTAGGGTGTTCCACAAAGCTGCGTGAAAATCTGTCTCGCTCGGGTGTCAGTTTTCTGGCATAGAGTCTATCGTGAGAAACTGGTACGCTGTCTAAATTAGCAATTATACACGAATGTTTATGCAGTTATGTTGCACTGAACACACAAACTATATGCACGCTCATATGTGTAAAGAGCGAGAGACAGCTCTTGAAATTAGCAGTACCAGCCCTTACAGCACCTACGGTTGCCGCTGTTTATTTCTGAATTCTTTAACACATAGATATCATAAGCCAAAATCAATGTTCAAACACTTCACGGAGCGCTTGTCGATGATAAGAACAATGTTGCTCTGCTAGAGAGGCGCCAGTTCACATGGCGGAGTAAAAGCACACCTTGACTATCAGGGTAGAAACGGAAACGCCAGAGCAGCATGATTTTTACTGTTCGCAAGACCAAAATGAGCAGTGATAACGTACTGGGCTTACAAGCATTAGGTCGTAAGTTCACAGCTAAACCTGACAATTTCTTTGTACTTTTTTTACAATAACAACTTTACATAGTCCCAAAGAGCTCGCTTACCTTTTTACTTAAAATATTCATCCAGAACTACAGGATATCAGACTACAAGGCGTCAGACAACGGAAAGCAGGCAATAGAACGTCAGACAACAGAACGTCCCAAAATAAGACAGACTGAAATTTCCTGTTGTGTTTATCAACTAGGGTGATTCACGATCCCTGAAAATGGCGTTCTTTTGTTGTGCTGAAAACTAGACCTCCCAAATATATGCTTTAGAATAAATGCGCAAAACCATGTGTTTAACTCCTTCCCCCAACCCGCTTTTTCTTATACGACCGAGTAAATTAAATTTAGCGGGCATAGCCTGTAATAAAAAAAAAGAAATATGTCTTGCCAGTGCTTCTGATGCGCCGACACTGAATATACATGCATAGGCCCAGGTTGAATGAATGAATGAATAAAGCCTTTATTTTAAAGAAGGGGACGGCTCTAGGCCGCTGATGGGGATTAGGAGGGAAGGGAATGTGGGTACCCAGACTGTTGGCTGAAACACTTATTCATCTCAGTCTGGGATCTTCCGCTTTATGCAGGCTCAGGTGCATGTTCAGGTCCACCGCTCTCAAATGGGCTGATCGACCCCTTCTACACTACTCGAAACAGGCCACTTTGTCTGCCATATATCGCAATGGCTTTCTGTGTTTCAGGGTTAGTTTGTATTGCAAATCCTAGTGTTCTAATGTCTCCGTGTAGCAGATGCTGAATGTTGGATCTCCCTTGTGAAAAAGCTGCACAGCTCCAAATGAGGTGTTGCAAGTCTGCTCTGCATGACTCCTGTCAATGTGTACATCGGGTGTAAGTCTTCGCAATCGTAGCTTGTCTGGGTTGGTGCCATTTCTCAAGTATGTGTGGTGTGTATGCAGCGTTGGCCATAACCTTATTCAAGAAAACCTCTTCCGTGCGGGTAAGCCCGCCCTTGTCGTCAAACACATGTACTGGTGTAGCTTCTAATAATCTCCGTTTACTGTCTGCTTTTATTTTAGTACGAATGTAATGCATCAGTGCTCTGCTAGGAGAGCCTGCGGCCAATATCTTTAGGTATGGATTTTGGTCCGCGGGGTTTGGCGAGGAAATGGTGAAAGGGACCTTGTTTATCACTCAGCTTCCTCAAGGGTACTATATCCCACTCATCGTGGTTGAACCCCTGCGGTGCAATGGACACCAGATGGATTAAAAGACTGTGATCGTGAGTTCTGTCAAGCCCTTTTCATGGCTTGCGGTAGAATCTCCTATTTGTACGCCGTGGTATCTGGATTTGGCACCACGTCCTCTAATTTTTTTCTTTTGCTCCATGGTAGTTCACCTCCCATGACACAAACATTTTTCGTCATTTACATGCTACAATAGCAAGATGGCAACAAGCAGTGCGTCCTCACTTGTTGAAGCACTTCACGGAGCACTTGCCGATAATAAGAACTGTTGCTCTGCTAGAGAGGCGCCAGTTCACATGGCGGAGTAAAAGTATACCTTGACTATCAGCGTACTTGATGGCCTCACATATTTGACAGTTCGGTCGTGTGTTTAAGTAACTTTATTGGCTTATTTTGTATGTGCTGTGTAGCACATGTAAAAAATTACGACAGAACCCATCTCACGATGACTGTCGACGGTAATGCGAATAGCAATCGAGCAATGTAGCGACAGATGATAATCCTGAAGTTCCGTTTATTTAACGCGTGTAGTAATAATTCTGACACTTGTTGAATCGCCTATATGCTGCATACTCTCATATTGTCCCACTTCGCTATGGCACTCGCTTGCCAAGTTCGCCAGTGAGCATGCAGGCATGACGACGACTCTATGACGGTGAAGCAGTGAAGGTGGAATAATGAAAAAAATTATATCGAGGGAACCACAAAGGCATATACAAATGACGGTATAAAGAAAACGGCACGTTGATTCTTAAACTATGACGATGGTATGACGACAGCGTGACGATGACATGAGCCCAATTAGATTATTAAAATGGTGTGATGACGATTGTACGACAACTGGACGAAGAAGCAAGAATTAATACGATCACTCGACCAAGACGGCGTGGCGACGATGGCATGAAAACGACGACATGATCCCGATTGAATGACGACGGCGTGATTACGACTAAATGACGAACAAGGAAAGACATCGATGGATCAACGAAGGTGGTGGAGCGAGGACGGCATAGCGACAATACAATGAAGACAGTGACGTGATGGCAATAGGGAAACTATAGCGGGAGGATGACCGCATGACGACAACGGTATGACCACTGTATGACGACGACGATGACAATGGCGTGACGATGGCTGTCCTACGAAATCTGTATGACCATGGTGGCTTGACCGTGACCGCGTGACGAGAGTCGGATGAAGTAGCTGGAGGGACGATGATGGCACGACATCGAAGGCATTACGATGACGGTCTGACAATCGAGACATGGTAGCGACTGGCGATGGTGGCCTGAAAAGGGCCCCATAATTACGATTGAATGATGACAGTATGATTACAATACAATGACGAAGGAAAATTCGCGTCGATGGAATGAAGAAGGCGGTATGACGAGGATGGGATGACAATGACAAAACGACAGCGTGACGATGAAGACTGCGTGACGATGAAGACTGCGTGACGAAAGTGGCGTGGTGAGAGCGGCATGACGAGAGTCGGATGACAAAGCTGGAATGACGACGATGCAAAGACCGAGATGGCATCATGATCAAGAAAAAATACCTAGGGGTCCAGTCGATTATGACCACTGGGGACTGAGTAGACGGCTTGACGACGGTAGTATGACGAGAGTCAGATCACGAAGCTGGAATGATGATGATTGAAATACCACGACAGCAAGACTGTGGCAACAAATGCATGACTACTGTATGACGATGATTTCGTGAAGACGACGGTATGGCTAGTGTCGTGTGACAGAGCTGGAATGACGACAATGCAACGACAGCTATAGCATAACGATCACGAGCCCATACCCATATTGGCTCAAGCTATTAGACAGCTTGGGTGTCTGGATCGGGGTAGATGGCGTGACGACGATGGCATCGCGAGAGTAAGATCATGAGGCTGGTATGACGACAATGGAACGACGGCGGAAGCATCTCGACAAGGTGCACATACCTAGCTGCCCAAGCAGATAGATGGATAGATAGATGGATAGATAGATAGATAGATAGATAGATAGATAGATAGATAGATAGATAGATAGATAGATAGATAGATAGATAGATAGATAGATAGATAGATAGATAGATAGATAGATAGATAGATAGATAGGCTCAACACGGCAGTAGTATGTAAAGAATGTTATCCGCATTAAAATAGCGTAATAAACATATTTACAGGTGCGTCGCGATGGTGGAATACATGCGGCGGTCTTGTGGCAGTAATGGCACACAGTTCGTTGCTGCAGAGAAAGAGAAATACAAGAAAAATCCATTGTGATCAAACTCCAATACTCCAGCGTAGCAATCGCAGATTCGAAAAGTAGCGATCGGAGATACCGCAACGCCAAGGGGCCGCATGCATGTAGCCGCTTTTGCACTCGTATTATCAACTCCCTGCCGCAAACTGTCGAAATTTGTGCCGCATCACCTTTGTTTCTTGCAGAACTACTGAAGGCGAATTCCTGAGTATGTTACTGAATCTTAATTACACTTTTATATCTAACGTATTGAACCCCTCTTGCTACTTGTCAACATCATGGCGTTAGAAAAGCAAGCTCTCAGCCGCACTACCACTGATTGCACTGATTACGATTGAAGTCGGCTACAGCACGTAGACCCTCATTGATGTTAGCTCAGAACTCCACCTGCAGCATTCACTACGTTTAAGTAGACGAAACAGGATCACAGTATACGTGTTTAGGGACAAAGAAGAAACGGCCGAAAATGCTTTAAAGCATATGCGGGAGCACAAGGTCTCATAAGGTGTCGTACACACGTGGGCCAAATTTCCAAATTAGCAAGGCAAGGCTCACCTACAGCAAGGCTCACCGTGGCTGTTCGCAAACGAAAACTACAGGCGACTGGACGATTAACTTGATGTCAACACAGCTAACTGTTTTCTGAAGAGTTCGCTTGCTGCATCGGGTTAGTTTACGTACCTGTTAACTTGCGGATATAAGTTCAGAATTCAACATTTCGTAACTGCTAAACACACGAACAGCTGCAACACGAACGCAGTTAAACCAGTCACTCAAGCTGTTCGATAATGGGGCGTAGTCTTATGTAAGGTCCATTTGCAAAAAGCACGCGTTGTCATAGTATCGCGTCGAAAGGCAGGGAATGGAACGTGTTTTGCTTTCTGTGAGATCGTTATTGGATCTTGCCGTTGAGTGCGGGACTTGGCCGACGTTGAGGAGTATTTTGAGATGAAAACTGGAGCTTTACTTACATTATTTACAGCAATAACATGAGGTGAGTAACAGTCATAAATTCATTGATGGCCTGCAGCAAATCGGACGCTGATGCACTTGTCAAGAAGAACGAAAAATGAATGAATGAAGGAATGCTTTTCTCTGCTCCCTGTCTCTCGCTTTTAACCCTTTCGGTCTCTCGGGGTCACGTCACTTTCGGCCAATCGTCGAACCCGCTCAGGTATCGTCATTTTCCTCCAGTGGTAAGCGCCCCTGTAAGCGCCGTCACATTCGGCCAATGCGGACGCTCCAAGGTCGCCACTCTCGGAGGGATGATTTGCCACCGGTGTTGCCTCCTAGCCTGCAAGTGCCGTCGCAATCGCCTCGGGAGGGTCTCTCCAAGGGCTTCATTGTCTGAGGGGTGACTTGCCACGGCGTTGCCTCCAGGTTGGCAAGCGCTTAGCGGAGGGAGACGGGTTGTTTTCGAGCAACTTTTGCGAGCCGCAAAACAGCTTCGCTCGGGAACAAGATTACCTGGAACCGTGCCTGGCTCCCGTTGCATTTTCGGGAAGAGTTAAGCAGGGCGTGGGGACAATAGCTCGACGTGCGACGCCTTGGGATGGGGTCGCCAACTTGTCTGACAGGTCCGGGAACGTGTTAGCCGCGCTTCTGCGCACCTTCATTGGGTGCGATGGCAATTTGATGGGGTCTGGTGAACTCGAAGAATGTCAAGAAAAGGGTCCGTATCTAATAGCGTGCATCAACGCTACTGAAGCAGATGCGGCAGCTGCTGCGGCAGCGATCACCATGCCGATCTGCACCGGCCGTGCTTCCTCAGGCGTGCAACACTTAAACATGCGCAATGTACGCGTTGACGTCTAAGAAGCGCCTATTTAGCTGTTCCACATGTTTATACCCGCCGTATGCTAACCTAAAACATGCCGAAATCAGTGAGCTATATCAGGCGTAGGTTCACAAAAAATTACCGGATCCGTCCAACGTCCCTGAGAAAAAAATCCCGACAGAACTCGATGACAATACAATTGCGTGAATAACGAAAACGCGTCGTGTATGAGGGGTGTGCTGCAGCCGTGATCCTTTAGCGCACTTCGCTCTGTGCACGCCACGCCTTCTGGTGGTGCCGGCGGGAAGTCCGTGAATATCCGGTGGGGCATACACAGGGGCGCATTTGACGATAAAAACTTCATGGAAGAGCGGCATATACCCATATGTATATGCTCAGTGGCACGTAAGTAAGTTGTCATCATAGAGGTTTATTGAAGAGTGGCACATACCCCAGTGTCACATATTCAAGCCAACAACTCATATTTATTAAGTGCGCTACTTTGGGATTAGCCAACAGATTTAGACTGAACTATCTCACGGATCACCCCATATTTTTGTGGTATACCTTGATAGCCAAAAAGAAAACTGCTCTTACTATGCCAAAAATGTCATCATGTTTGAAAATTGAAGAGATATGCCGGACTTACCTTCACCCATCGTCATGCCTTGATGGCTCAAGCTTGTCTGTTGTCAATTGGCGCTAACAAAGCATGCTGCGTCTAATAAATGCTCATGCACTCAATGAAAAGGACTTTCTGAAGGAATGTGTAATGCACCGCGTAAAACGCAACATAGTTAGAATTACCGGTGAATGACTTCTGAACCACAGGCACGAAACCCGTCTAAATGTGAAAATACGCGTTTTAATTATGCGAAACGAGCTTCAAACTTCATTTGTGTCTGTTATGAAAGCCTCCTATAAGCCACGGCATCACCTTGCAGACATGTGAAACGAGCCGACTGCGTAGGTCATGATCAGGTTGAGTATGGGGTTGCGTTCTTCCAGTCATTGTTGCAGCATGATTTTAACTATGAGCTGTAACAATTCCGTATATATGGTTTGCAGTATGAGTCGATGAAAAAAATAAATAAAGAAACATCTGCAATATGTGCCCTTATCAGCAGAATGATTTATCACTGGGATGCTTCATGTCGCTAAGAAAGGAGTTCAAACCAGCAGCATGGGGTGCATAATACAAGAAAGGGAGTAAGGCATACAGACACGGACACAAGAGAAAAGTGGACAACACGAACGCCGACTATCAACTGAAGGAAGCACTCAGGCGAAAAAAGAAAGAAGACACAAAACTCATCTGCGCATGCTCTTAAATGGAAACACCACGTGTCAATCGTCTACACGTGCCGGTCTACAGGGGAGATGACTGTTAAGGCGATTGATCTCTTCCTTATGTAAGGTAATCGAAGGCTGACTCACGCACGCACTTCCACCATTGTTGATTCGCCATGCGTCGACCATAAGACACGTATTTTCTTTGCTATGCCTATACAATATCGCGCATTCATCTAACTCAGGCTTGCGGTTATAATCTTGGCAGCCTTGATAACGTAACGAAAGATTAGAAGGCGATCCACCGGTTAACGATCTTTTATGTTCCGTTAGCTTCTGATTGATACAGCACCCCGTTTGCCTTACGTAGAAATGGCCACAGCTAAAGAGAACATTATATACCACATCCATACGACAGTCAGTAAAATTGTTGTTCTTTATGTGCTTCACTGGACAAATATCTGTTCTTTTTTTGCCTTTTACCTGCTCCTTTTTTCTCTGCACGGCAGCGCAGATTTTACCTAGCTTATTGGGAGCAGTAAAAACAATATTAACATCATATCTACTTGCAATTTTTTTGAGCCGGTGCGATACTGAATAAATGTAAGGAATAGCCACTACTCTTTTCTTGTTATTACTGCTCTCTTTAATCATGTCGTTCCCCTCGAAATCGATTTCTTAAGGTGTTCAGCCACAGTATATTTTACAGGCATAGGAATGAGGATACGCGTCTTATGGTCGAGACAAGGCATATCAATAGTGGTGGAAGTGCGTGCGTGAGTCAGCCTTCAATTACCTTACATAAGGAAGAGATCAATTGCCTTAACAGTTATCTCTCACGTATACAGGCACGTGTACCCGATGACACGTGGCACTACCATTCAAGAGCATGCGCAGATGAGTTTTGTGCCGTCTTTCTTTTTTCGCCTCAGGGCTTTTTTCAGTTGATAGTCGGCGCTCGTTTTGTCCACTTCTGTTGTGTCCGTGTCTCCACGGATTACCACCTTTTTTGCATTAAGAATCCTTATGAACTAGCTCAGCTTTCTGTCTTTCTAAGCATGTCATATTTTGGGAAAAAAAGCCAATTTTGTTATGTAGCGGTAGGTGTCATGCATTAAAGCGATAAGTTTATTATGCTAAAGCCATAAACTGTGTGACATGCTTGTAAACTTAAGTCGCCAACATAAGTTTTTCCTCATTCCGTCTAGGTGTTATTACGTCACAGCTGAATGTGTGCACTGCAATTTGTTTTTCAAGTATACTTCGCATTACTCAAACTGTACTGCGCTCCAAATGTCCCCCGCGTGACTTCCCATTAGCCAATTTACGGTCGTTTATTACAGATATGTTTGAAATTGACTCACCCAGAGGAGTAGTTTCCATTGTCGCTGATGTCTCGGGACCTATAAGAACTTCCCCGAAGTCCCCGACCCCACGTGCGCTGGCAAACAGCGTGTATTCACGTCCAGGCTTCAAAGACAGGGTGACGTTCAAGTTCTTCTTGCGTTCCATTGCATCGAGAGGAAAATCGAAATCCCTCGCAGATTCATTGTTTTGTTCATTGGGTTGCCATCGCAGATGGAAGCCAACTGGACCTGAGTTCCAAGACACTGGTTCGAGGATGGTTATGGCCAGTTGTCGCGAACCATCTTGTTTTATACGCGATGGCGACTGTCGCACAATATTCACCGGTGGTCCTGGAGCTGTAAAAAAAAGGAGACCGTGCTGTTTGTAACACCGCAATATATATATATTTGAGAGAGGGCTAGCTGATTTGCGCCGGAATGCTTCTGCACCGTATACAAATTGGCCTAATTTGTGGAACGTTGCTTAGGATTTGGCTTTCCTAGACAACTATATAGAGGGCCGCAGATACCACTCCCATGACTAGACAAGGACACACTGCACATGCTGGAGGCTGGTAGGCTTATATTCTGTGACTAAAAATCAGGAACTAAAAGTGCACGTGTGCGTAGACGGTATTGCTCCTCGACCAGCGTAAGAACGAAAGCTATAGTACACGAATGGTCTGACGTTCATTTTTAAACACCTTTCGTAACGCTGATTAGTTGTGAAAACCTGTCTTCTTTCTTTTTACTCCAATTATAAATGTTTGTTTTATCGTTCGATTATTTTAGAAAATTGCAGATGGGAATAATTAATTACTCATGCCGAGTGTTACTGCTGATTTAGCGGCAACTATACTCGAAAGTGTCGGCATTTTTACGTGCGCTCAGGATCACACCATAACGTCTATTGAGCAAAAACAATATGGTGAATCTATAGGGGCTGAATTGTTCCTGCTTTCTCTCGCTTGATTGTCTTTCGGATTTCCGTGGTCTGATTATATCAGCTATGGTGCTCAACGCAATACACTTAGCCACTGAAATAAACGTTGGGAGACGGGCGCTCAACCCATGCATATCCGCCAATCACAGAGATGCCATTCTTTTTCCATAACGGAGCAGCGCCAAATCAGGGACTACTTCGTATGCTATCCATTATTCTCATGGTGCTTGAACGCCTTCGGAGACTCACGACCCGCTACACGAGGCCAATATAGCTATGTCTGCAGGTGACGGAAAATCGAGGCCCTCCGTTTTCCTTCTCGCTCAAAATTTCCACTAGTAGCTTTGGTATAAAACTAGTGGGCCTCTTGCGGATTAGAAATAGTACAATACGTGGCGCATGAAGAGCATGTGTAATGGCGTCTATACTTTGAACTAAACTTGAACAAGCTGGTATCTTGTACACACCCCACGCCTGCCCACAACGGAGGGCGATTCACACAAACGCAATCATACGGGAAGGAAATTTCAACATCTGTAAGAAGGGACAAATTGACGAGTAAAACGCCTGGCCGTCCCTATAACAGGCGTATTTTTAGGATACACAGAACTAAAAAAAATAGCTTAGCAGCTTAGTTCTGCGCAGTTGTAATCTTTACTTTCGATCGTTCTAGAAGGCGAACATTATTACACAGTAAATCAAAATGGTCAATTAAAAAAACTGCATTTCGTTTACCCAATTTTTGTGTGATTTCTTTACGCGATACATTACAATTTACAAAGTAGTTTGCTCTAGCTGTTGTTAATAACTGGACTGAGTTGCGAAAGTAGGCTACATTGGAGCTCGTTATCTCAGTACACATTTGAAAAAATTGTAACTACCCAGTCTTGGTCGATGAGTTTGCAAGGCATAGCGACTTGGAGGGAATTTAATGATGACAGCTATTTCGAGATATGCGCCTTAAACTTGAGGTAAAAATGCGCTGCTCTTTTACGTCCTTTTCTATAAAACAAAATGCTATTTTGAGGATTAAAGCACAAAAATTAACACCTAAGCTTACGTATTTTTTTCCACACTTTTGGAATTCTCGCCTAGAAATCGGTGTTCGACTGAGAATTCGTTTCAAGTGGATACGCCGTACTAGCTTCCCGGCTGCAATTCGTCAAATTGTAATATATGCCTTGAAGTAATTAAACAGCAATCTAAATGGCGAGGTTTTATTAATTAGCCGGTCATGTATTTCCATTTCTCGATCAAGTAACGTGCACCTCTTCTAGTAACCCAGCTCAAGAAATAGAACAATAATACCGGCCTAAGGCGGCTTAAAAAATTCTGCACAATCTAAAAAATCCCCCGGTGGAAACGCGGTTCCTTACGCCGCGGCAGCGGTGAGCTGCCACCGAACTTTTGTCTGGCAACCGACTATAGCAGAGCAAAAAAAAGAAAAAATTATTTTCTTGAGTGCGGAGTTGGGGAATATATCATTTATTATTTGAAATGAACGAACTGCGCGTCATGACTCGAACGCGTGTATGTACAGAAGACTTGTTTAGGATTGCAAATTTAGTAGTATTCAGGGGTTTTACCTTCCAGATGTGTATGTCAGTGACAAAGCGGTTAGTAGAACCTCTCATATGTCGATTAAAAGCTTTGCAGCTTCGGGGGTCTATATATGGCCGGGCTACTGCGGTTTCCCAATGCCTTCCTTGTTCACTAAAATTATTTGGTTAATCTACTCATAACGTCTTCTCAGGTATGCATCTTTGAGTCCCATGTACTGCTCGCCGTAGCTGTCAACGGTGTTTTGTGCCCTCTGAAAACAGTTGAAATACAACCCTGGAAACATACGTTGCAGCATGCCGACCGGATATCATCAGTTCACTTCCTCTAGCAATTAACGGTTATACGTCTAAGCAGGTTTGGTGCACGTTTTTCGAAGATAAAAAAAATTAGTATGAAAGATTGAGAGTGCTTTCATTAGGAAACAGGCCAAACAAGAGCGCCTATACTTCTCAGTATGTACATATTTAGTCTACAGTACGCGAAAACTGTCCATCAGGCCGTGCGAAATACGTAGGCTTCACAAGTATTGTTCTTGCAGAATGTTTTATAACACTTGCTATTTAAGAGATGATATGCCTTTAAGCGGTGCCGATTTTGGAACGTCACTGCGGAACGTAAAGTCAGCTCGTATAAATTCACTAAAGACAGAAAAGAGGTGTGAAGTCAAACAAAGGAAGAAAAATTGCGTTCAAATAGAACAGACACAGTCAGATTGCAAATATTATTACAAGTTGTAATCAATGATTGCCAACAATATTGATCTCTACCGAAAATCTTTGGATGGTCAATAGCGCTCGCCTTTGCAACGCATTGTTGACCATGGATCTAATCTTCTTGAGGTGTAATGATCAGCCGTCCTTGAACATTAGATAAGGTCCCGAACGGCGTGTTTCAGTATCATGTCGTGGGCATTCTAGTAAAAGGTTGTACAGCCTCACGCGCGTGCCCAGTAGTAGACTTTGGACTATCAACGCACGGCAACATTATGCAGAAGATATTTTGTGAGAGTGATAGCAGGCTGCAGATGGTTACTTGACATATGAAAAAAATGCGTTTAAGGTAAACTATTACAAACAATCCTAGTTTGAAAATTTCCCTATAGCTGTACCATTTTTACTAAGCTCAGTTTACGCCACTTGTCACTGTGAAAAGATGGCGACGAGGAAGAAAATTAGGGAGATTAAGCAGAGTGCATAAGAAATGCTATTCTACGTATAAACCCTACAACGAGATTATATGACGACATTCCAGCTGCTTGGTAATTAAAATTTTGTGCCATTTGTATTTCAGCTGGAAGATGTCACTTTGTAAACAAATACTAAATTAAATAATGAATCTTAGCACTCACTTGCCAAGATCGCCCATGAGCATGACGACATGACAACAAATGAATGACGATGACGCAGTGACGATGAAGAAATGACAGAGGCGGTATGACGACAATGACGGGAGGACAATGAGATGACGATTCTTAAATGGTAACGTTGGTGTAAAGTCGAGAGCGTGACGACCAATGTATTAGAATCATGAGATGAAGAGGAATGTATGCCGACGATAGCGTGCCGACGGTAGTATGACGAAAACCGGAAGACGAAGCTGGAAAAGCGATGATGGCTCGAAAATGACGGACTGATAACGACGATATCACAACGAATACTTGACAGCGACTGTGTAACGATGACATAATGTTGACAATGGCATGACGACGGTCGTCTAATCACCATTGAAGGACGACACCACGATAACGATAGAATGTTGAAGAAAGAATAGCGTCGATGGACGGACAAAGGCCGTATGAGGACGATCGCATGACGGAAATGGGATGACGTTCCTAAAGTGAAGACGGCGGTAAAACGACCGCGTGGCAACGACGGCATGACAACAATCGTATGACGGCGACTGTCTGACGACGATGGCGTGATGACGACGGCATGATGAGTCTTATTATGTGGTTACGATGACGACACCGAAACGACCACGACGGCATCACGACGACGGTATGTGAACAAATGCATGATGTTGACTCTATGCCGACGAAGCCATGCCGGTGATGGCATCGATAGGAAGATAATGGCATGAGGAGTGTATGAAGGCGATGGCATGGCGACAGTCGAACGACGATGGAGCAACCACGATAACATCAGGCCGACGTTGTAAGGACTGCATTAAGACTGCATGACGACGACGGAATTGGCGACGAAGGCATGAAGAGATTCAGATGACAAAGCTAGAATGACGACGACGCAACGACCACGACAGCATCGCGACCACAAGCATATATACCTTGTGCCTCAAGCTATTAGACAATTTGGGCCATTTGGTTGGCGTAGAATGCGTGACAACGACGTTATGACCAGAGTCCAATGACGATAGAAGGAGTGACGACGAAGGAACGACGTTAACGGCCTCACGATGACTGTATGAAAGCGAACGTAGGATGACTGCATGACCACGACTACGTGAAGACGATGGCATAACGAGAGCTGGATAACGATGACGGAACAACCCCGGCGGCATCGTGACCACGAGCACACACCTAGGGGACTTTATTACAGTTGGCGTCTAGCACCCCGTGCAAGAAGGACTCTCGCCCACCATGCCTCATCGAAACGAAGTGTGACTTCCTAATTCGCCATGGTTGTCTCGAGTGTATGCCGGTCTGGCGGAAGCATCACAGTGTTTACAGGCCCTTCTTGCGTGTGTGCGACTTTAGAGCGACCCTTTCCTCCACCTGTCAAGCTCTGCAGGAGAACTTCCGCGAACCAGCAACGCGCTAAAGAGCTGTCTAGAGTTCAGCTGTCTACTACTCCCAAAACGGCAGACTGCCGCCTGCAGAGGCGCGCTCGCGAATACGTCAACTGGGAGAATGGATCAGTGGCCCTTCCGCAACTAGACGGCCTTTCCGTGAACCAACGTCGCCTTGAAGAAAGGAAAAAGCGTCTACATTCCCAGACCTACGGCTTCGTATATCCGGAGGCAGGACGCTCATTCCTTGCTGTAGGCTTGGTACCTACGGTAGCGGGACGCTCTTTCCGCGAACCGACGTTGCCTAAAAGAAAGGGAAAACGTCTACGGACCTGCGGCTTGGTATATACGGAAGCGGGACGTCCATCCAAAAACCAGACTCTGTGCCTGTCACGTGACGTCGACGGGAGTAAGATCCCTCCCGCGATTGTAGAGAGCCTAATTAAGGGGCTCCTAAATGTACTTTTCAACACTTCACTCTCTTCTTATCATCTTTCACCAACTTTTGAATAAAGCGTGCAAGTTTCGCACTAGAAATCGTCTCGTCCGTGCCCAGTCGCCATGGTCTACAGGATGCCTGCAGCCCGCCGACAACCCCTCGCTATCGAATAGTAACGTCGGTTGAGCTTCGCTAAACAGGTGTCGCAACAACTCGGCAACGGTGGAGTACGCTATCCTAGAGTACGCAACAAACTAGCTGGCAGCGACTGGGATACGCAACTCTAGAGACCCCAACTTGAACGACATCTACGAGATCGTAGCCTCTTCGTCCTGGCGACAACGTTCGGAAGGAAGGTTTCTGGATTCATGACTGCATAGTGAGTGCACGGCTTTCTTCACTAAGGTATCACTTGACTTTACGTATTTTTTGGGGTATACAGAGCAGTGATTTTTATTTAACCGTTGACGGAAGTTTTGAGTACGTCAAGGTTGTTATAGAGTGAAGAGTTAGCAGCACTAAAGGTAGCCATGAACTTGATGGCACTAAAGAAGCCGGAATTATTGAGCTTGGCCAGAGAGTTGGGCCTCCAAATCGCCGAATCAAAGAGAACGCCAGAGATTATTGAGGCGATCGAAGCGATCGGGGAGACAACGATGAACTGAAGGAATGCCTAGCGAGCATTGCGGAGAAAGAGGAAGAGCGTAAGCGCGAAGAAGAAAAGGTAGAGCGTAAGCGCCTAGAGGAAAAAGAAGAGCGCGAGCGTGTTGCACGCGACGCACTCGAAATGAAGCGCCTAGAGATTGAAGAGCGCGAGCGGGCAGCACCTGAGGCCAAAGAAGAGCGCGACCACGTTGCACACGACGCACTCGAAATGAAGCGCCTAGAGGTTGAGCTTCTGAAAGCTCAAAATACTGAAAGACCTAGCACAGAGGCACGTGAAAGCGAGCGCAGAATGACAGACTTGATGGCACCCTAGGCAGTAGGAGGGGACATAGGTCTTTTTCTGGTGCAATTTGAGCGCACGTGTGCACATGAGAAGGCAAAATTCGCAAGAAACACATGGCCGCAACGCTTGTTTACGTTACTACCACGTGAGGTAGCTGATATCATCTCCCGCATGGGGAAAGAAGCAGAGGACTTCGACGAAGTCAAAGCGAATCTGCTTAAAAAGTATAGGTTATCAGCAGAAGCACTCAGGCGAAAATTCAGGGAAGTCGAGAAGACCAAAAGTGAGTCATACTCAGATTTTGCATACACCTTGGTCGTAAACCTGAAGGAATGGCTCAGAGAAGAGGGTGCATTCGGTGACGCCGAAAATACAATGCAGTGCGTTGCTTTAGAACAGTTCTAATGCCGGCTGCGAGTAAACATCAAATATTGGGTCCAGGATAGGTCAGGCGTAGACACTATCACGAGAGCGGCCAATCGCGCGGAGGAGTACGTAACCCACCGTGCGTTTGAAGGCAACGAAGCTCCTAACAGGGAGGTGAATAAGTACAGACCCGACAAGCCAGAGCGATGGTCGAAGTCGAATCAGTATAAATCAAAGGAACGGTCAGATTCGGTGAAAAATACTGATGAAAACAGCAAGGGAAGGGAAGAGTCACCCGAACAGAGGGCAGAAAGGCAAAAGAAAAAAGCTTTCGAGGCAAAGAAACCAGTAGTTTGCTATAACTACCACCAAACGGGGCATATCTCTGTAGGCGGCAAAAATCCCAAACTAGTGTTAATGTCACCAACTAGCAAGGAGGAAAATCTGAAATTGCTAGAGCCGTACATTCGAGACCTCGTGGAAAACGGCAAACCGTCTAGGGGGCGTCGCGACTCGGCAGGCACAGTGGATGTGGTGTATCCGTCGTACGTAGAAGAAGGCCAGTTGACGGGAGAATGTGCTTGGATAAGGTGAGCCGCAGAGACCCCCAGTGTTTGTCTCCCTATGGCCAACATTCGAATCGAAGGCCCTTTTGGAGTACTGGACACTGAAGGCCCCGTCTCGGCCCATCTCCCACCTAGGTACCCATATTTCTTATCTAAGAAATCCGAGGATTTGCTTCGACGCAGGGGAATCGGGTTTAATGAAGGGATAGTGCAAGCCCTAACTCGTTCCAAGGCAAGGGAGCTCGCGGCCAAGGCAGTGTAGGAACGTCCAGTGGTGGAGGAAACACGTTCGACGGAGGATTGTCAACCAGCACCAAACAGGACAGCCCTATAGGGGATATTGCAGAAAATACACCAGCTAATGTTGAGGTCAGGAAAGCAGCGGAGCCTGAAATGTCTCGCGAGACAGAATGCAGAAAAAACTTATTGAATGTAAGCCCTGCCATATTGATTGCTGAACAGGAAAAAGATTCCACCCAGCGTAACCTAAAGCCAGACTCGAAAGAAGGCGTGGCCAAACAGAACGTAAAGTTCCTCAAGAGGGCTGGCGTCCTTTATACAAAGTACACCAGTCGAAAGGGAGTGCAATTCGACCAACTCGTGGTGCCGCATCGCTATCGTGAGCAGCTCCTACACCTGGTTCACGGAGGCTATTGGACAAGGCATCTTGGCATTCGTAAAACAAAGGATCGCTTACTGCAGGAATTTTACTGGCCCGGTTGCTTTCGAAAAGTAGAAGCATTTGTAAGAAGCTGCGACACATGTCAACGCAAAGGCAAGTCCGGAGATAAGGCTAAAGCGCCATTGAGGCGTGTTCCCATTATCATGGAGCCATTTCGCAGGCTCATAATAAACACAGTGGGACCACTTCCTGCAACGCAGTATGGCTATCGGCATATTCTTACTGTACTATGCCCCACAATGAAATTTTCAGAGGCAGTGCCCCTCAAAGAACTAAGCTCAGTGGAGAGTGTCTACACGCTTTTGTCTATCTTCGCTTGAGTAGGGTTTCTCGCAGAAATCCAGTCAGATCAAGGATGGGTCCGTCTTTACAAGCGCAATGACCTCGACGTTTCTGGAAAGGTGCGGTATTAAAATCATTCATAACTCAGTGTACCACCCGCAGTCAAACACGGTAGAGAAGAGAAAGTCCGCTCAGTCATGAAACAGCTTTTGCGAGCCCTTTGTTATGAGCACAAAGCGGAGTGGGAGAGTTGCTTTGTGCTCATAACACCTCGCCTCTTATCTCGCCTCTTATCTTGGTTGAGGTCCCAAGAAAGGAGCCGCAACCGTGTATCGACTACCGCAAGCTCAAATTAATCACGAAGGACCAGACCTACCCAACACTGCGTATCGATGAAAGGCATGAGAGAGTTAGCAGTGCTAATTTCGTCTCCACGCTCGATTTAGTCAGAGGGTACTGGCAGGTTCCGTTGAACGAGAGGGCAAGCAGGCTAGCAGTGTTTATTTACCCGATGGGAACCTTTCGGCCGAAAGACCTCAGCTTTGGATTGAAGAATGCTTCCTATTGTTTCTCTAGCCTTATGGACCAGGTGCTACGGGGAATGGAAGACTTTGCACTTCCGTACCTCGATGACATTGCAATCTTTTCTTCATCATTGGTGGACCATATGCAACACTTGCGAACCACGTTGTGTCGTCTGCGAGAGGCCAACTTAACTGTCAAGGCTTCCAAATGCCATTTAGGGCGCGCGGAGCTAGCTTATCTAAGTCATGTAATAGGACAAGGCCATCGTCGGCCTTCCGAGGTTAAACTGACCGCAATAGAACACTTCTCCTACGCCGGAGATGCTGTTACGATTGGCGTCTAGCACCCCGTGCAAAAAGGACTCTCGCCCACCATGCCTCATCGAAACAAAGTGCGACTTCCTAATTCGCCATGGTTGTGTCGAGTGTATGCC
This sequence comes from Dermacentor andersoni, assembly GCF_023375885.2. NCBI lineage: Eukaryota > Metazoa > Arthropoda > Arachnida > Ixodida > Ixodidae > Dermacentor > Dermacentor andersoni. The sequence continues at coordinate 306,167,440 of NC_092814.1, forward strand.
GGTCTGGCGAAAGCCCCGCAGTGTTTACAGGCCCCTTTTGTGTGTGTGAGTGTGTGCGACTTTAGAGAGACCCGTTCCTCGAACTGTCAATCTCTGCGGCAGAACTTCCACGAACCAGCAACGCGCGATAGAGAAGGGTTAAGCTGTCTACTATTCTCAGGACGGCGGGCTGCAGCCTGCAGAGGCACGCTGACGAATGCGTCAACTGGGAGGATGGATCGGTCGCCATTCCGCAACTAGACGCCCTTTCCGCGAACCAACGTCGCCTAGAAGAAAGGGAAAACGTCTACGGACCTGCGGCTTGGTATATGCGGAGGCGGGACGCCCATCCAAAAACCAGACTCTGCGCCTGTCACGTGACGTCGACGGGAGCAAGATCTCTCGCGCGATTGTAGAGAACCTATTTAGGGGGCTCCGAAATGTACTTTTCAACACTTCACCCTCTTCTTATCATCTTTTACCAACCTTTGAATAAACCGTGCAAGTTTCGCACTATAAATCGTCTCATCCTTGCTTGGTCGCCATGGTCTACCGGATGCTTGCAGCCCGCCGACAACGCCACGCTACCAAATAGCAACATTGGTCGAGCTTCGATAAACAGGCGTCGCAGCAACTCGGCAAAGGTGGAGTGGGCTATCCATGAGTACGCAACAACTTGCGGATGAATCCTGGACCTGAAAGACGTCAGTTCTGTTAATCTAACATTAAGGCATCGAGATAGCGATGCAAGAGGTTTGAACACCCCGTCCCTACGTCCGACAACAGCAAAAGAAACTGGATACATACAAAGCATGTTCCAAAGCGCGAAACCACGTATTATCAGTTACTGCAATCGTAAATCGTGAGGCTTAGCGCGGAATATACGCAGGCTTGTACCTTGCGGGCAGAGGTGAAGCTTTGTGCGTGATGCAAGGCAGAACGCTGCGTGTGCAAATCCGCTCAAGGGACAATCAGCTGTCACGACAGTATGCCATCCATAGCGAAGTGCCAGAACAGCCTCGAGCCGTATTCTAGGGCAGTGACAAAAGAGGGCAGCACACAATCAACATACGGATCATCATTACCTGCAATGGAATGCACGACGGGTGATGTAAACAAGACTTCAATAGGGCAACTCCCAGAAGTGAACGCCGGCACCAAGCAGGCAGACGCACTCGCAGCTTCTAAAAGTTAGCAAATGGACTGGACCATCATTCAGAATGCAAGACACCGACCTGCTGTGCTAACCGAAAGCAGGCACTTTTCGAGTGCAACAAAAACGGAAAGAGATCAGATAGGCTGTGGCCCGGCTCATACACCTACGTATATTACTATCAAGCCTTGAGGAGGGTACGGCGTAGTGTAGATACCAAAAAGAGACATTCAACAGACAATTGAGGACGCTATTTGGACGCAGAGCTTCAACGGCTCTGATACCGATACAAACGAATACCATCACTGTTACCCTTCACAAACAACATATTCGCTTCAGATGTACTTAACATTGACAGCATACCGTTGTGGAACGGTTACAACGCCCCAGAGCAAGTTTACATCTCAAGTGTAGATTGCCAGCTAAAGGGAGTCGTGTGTACGTGGCATCCAAATTCATGAAATACCGGACATTATGAAACCTGATCTGTAGGACGCGGGCGTATCATTGGTAGAAACGGCACGTGTCTTACTGTAGAACTGGCGTGCAAGTGAGCGATGCTGCATACCTATATTGCTGCAAGAATGGTGTCCAAAACCGGAAGAACAAATACCAGCCTGAGCATGAACTAGAGAACGCCCGACACAAATACCTGATCTGCAAAACAGATAAGCAGAAGACGAACAATCCAAACTTTCCGATCCGATTGAGAGACATTGCATTCAGGCCGTGAGAAAGCCGTTGCAAGAACGGCTACAGGAAGAGCCCTGTATAACTAACACATGGTAGCCTCTGCAACCAACAACCACTTCGCTGCACTTCAGGAAATAAGCGAGAACAGACTGAACCTGGCAAATAACAATCGCCCTACTAATCCAACGCAAACGCCAATGATAAACAGCAGCACATCTCATTCTACGGTAGCAGCAGCACGCAACTGCAGCCCATAGGAACAAGAAAAGCAGACGAGCAGCACTGGAAACAACAAGCGCAAGCGACAGCCCTGGACTGGGACCCCTAATGAAACCAACAGTAGCAGTTTGAAGTTAAAGACTTAACTTGATGCGCAACTACAATACATTGATAAACAAATCGACGGAATCCCGAAAGATGTTGAAAACCTAAAGGCAAAAAGGGCCGAGCTAAAGGGAAAAGTTCAAGCAGCTCGCTTGCATCAACGAGAGCATCAAATAAAGTAAACACGAAGATCACAGCCAGAGCCGTCGAGCTCTACAACGGTAGGAATGCTCCGTTTGATTGTGTAACAAATATCTAAGCTTCCACGAACCGCGCAAATTAGCAACATCCAACATGGCTCCCTCAATCATTAAGGCCTTGCCTGGCAAAGGCAGAGGGATGGCGAAACTATATCAACTGGACCTGTATCAATACTCCAACGGAACTGCTGCAGCTTTAAGGAGCGCGTAGCCAAAAATAATTTGAGGATCAACACTTTTGGGAAGCCACTCATTATGTTACTAGGAGAAACAAGGTCAATTACACCTACTCTCCCTGGTTACAACTTCTACAAACAGCCATCGATTACTTGCTTGTCACTCATCACAATGGCTCACTCAATTACCCAATGGCCCTCAGTCCCCAGCAGCTGCGTAGCACCTGACCAAGGCGGTGGTCAGACCTGTAACGCAGCAGAGGGTGCTAAGAATCTCTGGATCCGGAAATGCCTGCAATGCAAACTGACACTTGCAACGTTTAACACTGGAATCCTCTCGAGTGAGACTAGCTTAGCAGGACTCTTTGAGAATTGATCCCACATTGTTTGGGATATCATCGGCCTTAGTGAGATTAGAAGAACTGGTGTGGCTTAGACATTGCTGAATAACGGACTTATGTCCTCAGCTATAGAGGTCTCCTAGATAAGAAGCAATACGGAGTAGGATTCCAAATCCATAAGTACATAGCGGGCAACATCGACGAATTCTGCAGCATTAATGAGAGCGTAGCTGTAGTCACAATCAAACTTAACAAGAGGTATAGATTCAACGTAGTACAAGCCTGCGCTCCAACATCCAGTGACGATGAAGAGGAAGTAGATCAGTTTTATGAAGATGTTGTATTGCCGATCAGAAAAGTGCAAACTCAATATACTGTAGTAATGGGCGACTTCAATGCAAAAGTAGGGAAAAGCAGGCTGATGACCAAGCAATTGGCAACTACAGCTTCGATTCTAAGAATGCTAGAGGAGAGATGCAGGCAGAATTCGCAGAAAGGAATAGGCTTCGAATAATGAACACCTTTTTCAGGAAGCGTGACAACAGCATGTGGACCTGAAAAAGCCCTAATGGTGAAACAAGAAATGAAATTGACTTCATACTTTCTGCCGATCCCAGCATAGTGCAGGATGTCGAAATGATAGGTAGGGTCAATTGCATTGATCATTGATTAATCAGGGCTAGGATTCACCTCAATTTCAAGAGAGAAAGAGTAAAATTAGTCGAGCAGAAGCATGCCAACATAGAGGTGGTAAGGGTAAAAGCAAACAAATTCAGGGTGATACTGGCAAGTAAATATGCAGCCTTAGAATAGAGAGACGATGATGACATAGAGCCAATGAATGAAACCGTGCCTAGGTTGGCTTCAGAGGCAGTAATTGAAGTGGGAGGCTAGGCACCAGTAGGCAAGCTCTCCCAACTAGCAAATGACTTAATAAAGAAACGACAAAAAACGACAGTGTCCAACGAAACAGATAAGATAGGATTCGCGGAAGTGTCAAAACTGACCAACAAGGCGAAAATGCGTGATATTCGAAACTATAACGTGAGAAAGACTGAAGAAGCCATAAAAAGTGGAAGCCCGAAATCAGCAAAAAAGAAACTTGGCATAGGACGAACCATGAATTTTCACTGAAAGATAAGCAGGGTAATATTATCAGTAATTTCGAAGATATAGTAAAAGCAGCGGAAGAATTCTATACTGACCTGAACAGTACCGAGGAGTCAGGATACCTCCTTCAGAAACGGTAATGAAGAGGATACAGAAACTCCTCCTATAACTTGGGATGAGGTCAGAAGGGCCTTGCAAGGCACGAAACGAGGAAGAGTGGCGGAAGAAGATGGAATAGCAGTCGATTTAATCAAAGGTGGAGGAGACATAATGCTAGGAAAACTGGCGGCTCTTTACACGAAGTGTCTATCAAATACAAGGGTACCGGAAAACGGGAAGAATGCAAACATTGTACTAATCCACAGAAAGGGACATGTTAAAGAGTTGAAAAATTATAGGCCCATTAGCTTACTCCCAGTATTATATCAAATATTTGCCAAAATATTCTTCAATAGAATAAGGGCAACACTGGATTTAGTCAACCAAGGGAACAGGCTGGCTTCAGGAAGGGATACTCTACAATGGATCACATGGATATTGGATCACATCCATGTCATTAAACAGGTTATCCGGAAATCTGCAGAGTATAATAAGCCTCTCTATACGGCTTTCATAGATTACGAAAATGCATTTGATTCTGTAGAGATGCCAACAGTCATAGCGAAATACGCAATCAAGGAATACAGAACGCTTACGTAAATACCTTGGAAAATATATACAGAGGTTCTGCAGCTACCTTAATTCTACACAAGAAAAGCAGGAAGATATCTACAAAAAAGGGGTCAGAAAGGGAGAGACAATCTCTCCAATCCTATTCACTGCGTATTGGAAGAAGTATTCACGCTATTAAACTGGGAAGGCTTAGGAGTAAAGATGAACGGCGAATATCTCAGCAACCTCCGGTTTGCCGATGACATTGTTCTATTCGGCAACAACGCAGACGAGTTACAACAAATGATTGAAGACCTTAACAGAGAAAGTGTAAGAATGGGGTTGAAGATTAATATGCAGAAGACAAAGATAATGATAAATAGCCAGGCAAAGGAACCAGAGTTGAGGATCACTAGTCGGCCTCTAGAGTCAGTGAAGGAGTACGTTTACCTAGGTCAATTAATCACAGGGAAGCTTGATCATGAGAAGGAAATTCACAGAAGAATAAAAATGGGCTGGATCGCATACAGCTTCACATTTCCAGCTCCTGACTGGAAGCTTGCCATTATCATTGAAAATGAAGTTGTACAATCAGTGCATTTTACCAGCCCTGACAATTGGGGCGGAGACTTAGAGACTGACAAAGAAGCTTGAGAACAAGTTAAGGACAGCGCAAAGAGCGATGGAATGAATATTGCTAAGCATAACGTTAAGAAACAGAAAGAGAGCGGTTTGGATCAGAGAGCAAACGGCTATAGACTATATTCTAATTGACATCAAGAGAAAAAAATGGAACTGGGCAGGTCATGTAATGCGCCGGTTAGATAACCGTTGGACCATTAGGGTTACAAAATGGGTACCAAGAGAAGGGAAACGCAATCGAGGACGACAGAAGACTAGGTGGAGTGAAGAAATTAAGAAATTCGCGGGTGCTAGTTGGAATCGGTTGACTCAGGGCAGGTGTAATTGGAGATCGCAGGGAGACGCCTTCGTCCTGCAGTGGACATAAAACAGGCTGATGATGATGATAATGATGAATCACAATGGCGCTAATCTCACCTACATCAGAAAAGAACAGGCCGAGGTCCTCAAATTCATCCGCAGTCCGACAAATGTGTTGGATATTTCGGAATCCTACAACGGGGTCAGAGACGTTGTAGCTGTGCGCGTCCAAATCAGTGGTCGCAGGCTTGTGGTGGCGTCAGCATATATAAAGCCTCAGGAGACGGAGGGCAACAACATGAAGTGTATGTGAGAGATAAGGTAAATGGCTAGCAGACTAGACAAAATCGTCCTTGCAGGACACTTTAACACCTATCACGATCAGTGGGACCGCCACCGTAATGTCAGCAGAGCATCTTGATACAAGCAGCTGACAGTGTAGACCTGGAACTCCTTAATGACGCGTCAGCCCCAAAAGAATCGGGCGCTTCATTCGACTACAAAGCACATCACCCGACGTTACGTGGCCTCCAGCTGCTTTAAAACGCAAGGGCAAAGTACTACCGGACAGCTTAGTTAGCGACCACCTCCCACTGATACTAGCGATCAGCTCAGCTCATACTTGCGTCGAAAGATTACCAACAAAAGTTGTAGCATGTGTCAAATTTCAAGAGAATCTAGAAGGCGCCTCAGCATAGACCGGAGGTACCAACACGAATTTGACTGACAGAATAGTGCGAAAAATGAACGAAGCAACGATAAACTCGACGATGAAAATAGAAGATCTGACCCCGACTTACATCTCTTGAATCTATGGGCCTCAATGCTACAGGCACTTCAAGCATATTGAAGAGGGACTAAAATACTGCAACTGTGAGCCCGCCTTAAACACATAACAGCGAACGCAAGGAAACACTGTCTGTAAGTTTGAACAGCCAAATGGTGGAATCACTGCAGCTCCTTCAATCGCTGCACAGGTGTCTCCACGCTATGACAGACATTCCACAGCATGGAAGGCAAAAGAAAATAGCACACGGCACCAGAGAACATCGCTCTGACACTCGAGCTAACGTCTGATGAGCTGGGAATACAAGCTTGGCAACTTTTTTCTCACAACCGCCCGATAGAGTAAAAGAACTCGCCTTCCCAGAAGATGAAACACTCATGGATCCATGGACCAACCTTTTACCAAAGTGGAAGTGAAAGCCGGTATCTTTGAGTCAAAGACAAACAGTGTGCCACGACCAGAGTAGCAGATACAGCAATACAATATATTTCAGAACAATAGAAAGATTAACTTCTCGATTACATCAAGTAGATATGGAATTGGCTATTTGTCGAGTGATTGAAGACTATTATGGATAATTCCCACTTCGAAATCTGGGATGCCCCCAGTCAGCTAAAAAGCCTGAGACCAACCTGTGTAACATCTAACTTCTGCAAATTCATAGAGGGCATGGTATTCGGGAGCATCGAGTAGAAACTCGAACCGAATAATGTATTGCATCACATGCAAATGCGTTTCAGAAAACGCATTTGCCTCTAAGACGCATTACTGCTAAAATTAACGCGTAATTTACGCGTACGACATAACTATCTTGACAAATGGAGGGCCCCTTGCACAATAAGCATAAACAACAAAATAGCCTAGGGATATTATCACAGAATATCTTCTTCACCCAGACTTGTCACCATCACCGGATAAATCCACCAGGATTATCATAAAGCACAAGGGTGCAATGAGAAACTATCCTATGTCGCAAATGACCCTTCCACTAGGAAGACAAACGATTCCGCAAATGGCCAGCATTTGCGTGTTCGGTTTGCCCATTGACCAAGACGGAAAAGCCAACGCATTGGTCAAGAAAATACGTCGTGACTGGAATCAAGTACTGCAAGTTGTAAGGCGAATAACATCAAAATCATGGAGAGCTTATTTAGAAGTATTCAGGAGAGTCAAAAATTATGCAGATCCCACGTACTGAGGGAATCGACTTAAGCGAAGCTTTCTGTGGTGTTTGCTTTGATTGACGATAATGAGCAGTGATGTAGACGGCGAATGTTTAATTTCTTCAAGGTTTTGTCCAACACAAGAGTGGTGAGTTGACGCTAAACGTTACCTTGCGCGCACCACTGCTGTTCGTCTGCGTCGTACTCAAAGCACAAATGGAGAGGTGTTTGCTTGAGGCGTGGTTGTGTGCCATATTTCATAACCTCTGAGATGGTTGAGCATTGTCATTGCCTCAGATGGCCCATCGCATGAAGGCAGAAAATGAAACTTTAATTGGAGTATGGGGTTGTACGTGCCAAAACCACAATGGGATTATGAGGCAGGCCGTAGTGGCGCACTCCGGATTAATTTTGTACCATGGTGTTCTTTAACGTGTCCCTCAATCAAAGTGCGCAAGCGTTGTTTATTTCGCCCACGTCGAAATGGGGCTTCCTCGGTCAAATCCGCTACCTCGACCAATGCGACAGAGGCAAAGCTATCGTGGCTTGCCCAGAAGTGTTGATTAGACGTGGGTCCACTTGCGTTGTGTCGCCTAGACCCTGCTTTAATTAATGCGGCTACATTTGTCCGCTAGACATAGACATTTTCCTCGGCCGAGGAGGAAAGGGCGCGCGGCGAGCCTTTCCTCCTCTCTGGCTTGGGCGATCCAGCGCTGCGCTGCTTGAAAGTATTGCTGACGCGTGCTGCGGAACGGTTTCGAAATGTTTTAGATCCTACGTCGTGAAATTTACGCAATGTCGGTTCATATAAGGTCGTCAGAGAAGCCTCTAGGTGCATTGATAATTACAGTACGCGGAAATCTCTCTTGGGGGCACAAGTGACGTGCATTATCAGCCGCGGGGTGCATGTGTTGTGAACTGTTTTGCGTGTATCGGTGTTACTTCAACGAAGAGAACCGGTGTATTTGTATTACCAACATGAAATGGCAAATCACCTTACTATCTGATCCTTTGCCATAGGGACTAAAATATTAAACGTAGGAGCGCATGCTCGAGTACGGCTGTAATGAGTGGGGTCGGGCATGAAATAGATGGTAGCTGGCCTATGCCGTCGTTAAATTCATCCACGATGAGGACGTTGTTGAAGGGACAGACTTGTTCTAGCGAGAACGAGGAATATGGGATTTATTTACATATCTACATGAGACCGTTACAGTTCATCAGTCTAGCATGACTGAAAGAGAATGCACTCCGAAGAACCGACGACGGCTGTTCACACTCTGTCCACACTGGAACCTTCGTGAGGGATAGCGACTGTTCAACCATCGACCGATGGGAGCGTCCAAAGTCATCGTCGCCGACCCGCCTTTGAGGGGGAGGGTTTAAACACTGACTTCCGCACAGGTTTCACTAGCCATACCGAGGTGAGAGGGTTCTCGCAGACAAGGGTGCTGCCCCGAGCAGGCGCCTGTTGATCCCAGACAGCTCCACAGACAGTTGCCGCCGCGTCTGTCCATTGACTGACGACTCCTAAGAACCGTGAGACGACGCCACAAAACACCTCCTTCCAGGAGTTCCCCAACTCCAAACAAACCGTGACGATGAAGGCTAATCCACTAACAATACTTGGTTCGCTTACTGTGTCTAGACATCTCGGCGCCACTCGCTTGGGGACGCGCCGTATTATCGTCCTTACGAAGCGAGTCGCCACAGCAGACATGCCGGCGCCAATGGGTTGTTGACGAGGCGCATTCTTGTTTTCAAAAAGTGAGTCTTCGCAGCGGGACGGGCAGTGTTCGACGGTCACTTCACCGAAGTTCGCTAGCCCCCGCAGGCCATTCCTAACAGCTCCTCCATGGCCCGGAAAATCTCGACTGGCCAGTGCTGATAACCACTGGGCAGGAAGAAAATGGCTGGTGGCAAGGGGGATGTCTTCGCTTGCAGCGACCAGCTGTGAAATGATGACACCGCCCAAAAGCATCCAACAAGGACAGGTAACTGAAAAATGAACCTCACAACACGGCTCTGCGCCGTGATGATGTATCTTCGATCTCACTTTAGACACGCTAGGCTTCAAGGAATACATAAGTGCAGAAACAACAAATGCTGCATTTTGCTACGCCATTTTTTAACGGAATTTCGTGCTGACAACTTGAGCAATCATGGAGGGAGCCCAGCTGAATGAGAGGGGATCTTCTTGGCTTATCCAAATTAATAATGACAACTCCAAAATTTAAGCGGGATCCCTAAACGCGGAATTCAATTTAGCCTGCTCAAACCATCCGTATTGCTATGCAGCGTTTTCTTCTGATATCTAATGGAAAAATGGTACTCTTCCAAAGTGAGGCTCCATCGAAGCAAGCTGCCATTTTTGTGTCAGATTTGATTGAGCCACGTCAGAGGACAGTGGTCGGTCTCGAAGATGAATCTCGGTCCATACAAGTAACACGATAAATTCTGGACAGCCCAAAATAAACAAGCACATTCTTTCTATGAAGCGCTGTAGGCTTCCTCTCTTACAGTTAGTCTACGGCTGGCATTGAGGATGGGATGTTCCTCATTATCGTCGCCGACCTGACTAAGTACCACGCCCATACGCCGGTCGCCTGCGTCGCACTGAACTATGAACTCCTTTGTGTAGTCTGGTGCGCGAAACGCAGGACGAGAAACCAATAGCGTTTTCAAATCTTGGAAAGCGTTCTCTTTGTCCTTATCCCAGTGCACGTTACTGGGTGCTCCCTTTCGGAGGGCGTCCTTTAAAGGACTTGCTATTTGCGAGTAATTCGGAATGTACCATTGATAGTACCCCACAAGTCCCAAAAATGAACGAATGCCTCTTTTCATGCGCGGCTGTGAAAAATGGCCAGTCGTAGCTGTTTCCAGCTCGGCCGGCCGTCTCGCGCCCAGGCCGACAACATGGCCCAGATAAGAAACCTGCGAGCAGCCAAACCTACTCTTTTCCGCCTTCATCGTTAAGCCTGTTTCCCTCAACCGTGAGAACATCTGTGTGAGGCGCGATACGTGTTCTTCCCAGCTGTCCGAAAAAAAATTCATCATCAAGATATGGCAAGGTGAACTCCTGCAAGTCTTTTCGCACAATATCCACTAACTTAGAGAAGCTAAACGGCGCATTCTTCAGCCCGAAGCTGAGAGCGAGAAGGCGAAAAGTGCCTACACGTGAGATAAGTGCGGCATAGCGGCTGGCACTTTCTGAAAGGTGAACTTGCCAGTATCCCCGCACGAGATCTATAGTTCAAATGTATTTAGCAGCGCTAACTCCTTCGATTCCTTCCTCAATGTTGGGTATCGGGTACAGCTGATCCCTAGTGATGGCATTTAACTCCCTCTAGTCAACACACAGACGAGGGTCTTTATTAGGGGTTTCTACAAGTATTAATGTATTAGTGGTGACGTGTAGTCATTCTCAGAAGGCTCAATAACTCCCAACTCTAGCATGTGCTGTATCTCTACATGCATAATTTCTATCGGTCATGGAGACACCCTGTAAGGCTTTGATCTTAAGGATTCAGTTGATGTCAGCTCTATTTCATGTGTTATTAGTTCGGTTCTACCGGGCCAATCGCTGATTCTGTCGAGATATTCCCCTAACATCTCTTTTAGCTGATCTAGCTGCTCGGGTCTGAGAGCGTGCGAGCTTACCGAATGTTTTACCACTTCTTCCAAGCTGATTTCAGAGTTGAAGATCGCCTTATATCCATTAAACTCGGCACTAGTGTCATCCTGCTCATTAATGGTAAAGTGAACGCCTCCGCTCCACTCTACGTACGGCTTCATCAAATTGCAGTGGTATATCCTCACCTCCTTCCTGCGACATGGCATTTTCAGAGCATAGTTACTATCTGAAAGCTTGTGCAACACATTAACGGGTCCGTCCCAGTGAAGTTCAAGCTTGTTCTTGCTTCAAAGTTTGAGGATCATTACCTGGTCTCCGGCGTTAAACATACGAAGCCTCGCATTCTTGTCGTAATAGAACTTGGCGTTCTTTCGAGCTACTCCCTTGTTTTTTTCGACTAGTTCTTGAGTTGCACTTAGCCGTTCCAGCAGATTTAGCACGTATTCTACCGCTGTTGGGCTCTCTCATCTTTCCTTCCACATCTCTTTTAACATTCTCAGTGGAGAACGGAGCGTGTACCATACACTAGTTCTGCTGACGAGAACACTGTAGCCTCATGAGGAACCGTTCGCAAAGCAAACAAAGTGGCCGGAAAACAATTATCCCAGCCGTCCTTGTGCTCGTAACATAGGGCCCGCAAAACCCGCTTAAGCACTGAATGCCACCTCTATACACTATTTGACTGAGGGTGATAGACGGAACTGTGTAAAAACTTTACCCCGCATTTTTTAAAAATGTGGAAGTCAGTGAGCTGGTGAATTCTGACCCTTGATCCAGCTGAATTTCGGCTCGAAACCCAACTGGTACGAATACTGTGAAAAGCGTGTCTACTATTTCGGTGGAGATGAGCTCTTTCAGAGGAATTGCTTCTGGAAATTTTGTAGCCGGACTCGCTTGGGGACGCGGCGTATTGCCGTCCTTACGAAGCGAGTCACCACAGCAGACATGCCGGCGCCAACAGGTTGTTGTCGAGGCGTATTCTTGTTTTCACAAAGTGAGTCATCGCAGCGGGCCGGATAGAGTTGAATGATCGCTTCCTCGAAGTTCGCCAGCCCCCGCAGGCCGTTCGTAACACAGCCAACCTAAGGCAACTACGAAACATCTAAGCGGCAGGCGCTATCGAACATTTGTGATACACCGACATCGTTCTCACGCATTTCAAGTCTAGTACGCTTAATATCACTATATGTCTGCGCTAGCCTTCCTGCATGAGGCTGACGGCGCTGCTCAACAGAGCAATCAGTGCGGTTGGTGAACCAGCATGATACATGTATAAGCTGTGTGCTCCAGCATTGCCTTTTTGTCCAGTAAAGCCATAATATATCAAAGGGATCGCATGAAGAGAATGCAATGACTGTTCATAAAGATAAAATTTCCGTAATACGTATGAGTGCGTCGTAGAGAATAGAACGAACACTACCGAAAAAGAAAAATCGGTTATCATCTTTTTTCTCGAAAAAGAATGAGAAAACGTGCTCGCGCCGCAATACGACCTCGCATAGTCACGCCTCATGCACCGCAATAACAATATATCTTACATTGTGAATTAAGATTGTCCAGCAAAGCGACCGTTTACGAACAGCGTGAGCATCCTAAGCCGTGATAGGTGGTGGATTACAGATATCTTTGTTCTACATAGCGCACGGTCCAAGCATAAGGCAGCAACGTTTATAGATCTATAAACTCTATAAGCTCTTTTTTTTATTGACGCTAGTATGCCCTACGCCATAAGTTAAATCAAAAGATCTAGCTCTGTTTCCTGGATGAAGTCCTCGAGCGGCCGGTTCGAACGTCTGTGCGTCCAGCGCGTTAGAGTCTGGAGGTTATAGGGGTATTACTCAAGTTCGCGCGTTCGCACCTGACCCTTCTCTGGATCGCACAGCGCCGGTGGAACGGCAGTCACTCGCTAGCACTTTCGCAGAAGCCCTAACAGTCCGAGCTGCGACTCCTAACCCGCGGTTCGCAGTGAGTGCGACCACGGCGGGTTCAGGCCAGGGGGGAGAGGGTGAGTCTCGACCTAAGGTGTTTATTCACCTTAGACTACAATTATATCAACTCACAACAACAGCAACCACACATACAAATACAAAACAAAACTACAGCGGCGGAGCGTTCCGCACGTCTGACGCAAAAGGAACCGCACAATGTTGCAACCACAAAAGAGGCTGATAAGAGTTCAGCTCACCCAGAGTGGATCCGCGCTCGGGCCCTGGGGCCGTCAGTCGCTCACGAAGGCCGAGCGCAGCCGGGGGATGGCGTGCGGCGGTCTCAGCGGCTGAATTGAGATGCGGCTAGTCGCAAGCTCCTCAGCCGAAAGACGAAGATGCATCGGGGGAATAGTGCTTCTCCCGAAGCGGCGGAGAGGGAGTCTCCCCGGTTCCAAGAAAGGGAAAGGGAGGAACGGGGTGCATGGCTGCAGCGTCGCGGCCAGGCGCAAAGAGCAGCGGGAGCGGCGAACGTGCCCTCTCCCAGCCACCCTCCGCGAGCGAGCACGTGATTATCGAGTGATAACCGCGTGGCCGCTCCGGAGATATCGGGATGCGCGTGCGACCCCACAAGGTCAACCTGGGCCGTAGCCAAGGCCACCCAGGTGGTGGCTGCAGGCCTCGCAAAAGCCCAGACAAGTCCCCAGGAGGTCATCCTGCGTTGCCTCCGTGACTGGGCCAGTGCAGAAGGGGCAGACCAGTGGGGGAGGCTGTACCCCGGACGTCCAAGAGGTCCCAACGGCAGAAATCACGGCGGCGCCCCCACGGATTTTCCTGAGCGCCACCTCCTCTCAGCTAGTTAAGCCGCCGGGAAGGTCTGATCCACACGAAGGGACGAGTCCACGCTTGGTGTGCCGGAGTGATTCTTTGTGCAGGAGCAGACGATGTAGAGACAGCAGGTTTTGACCGCTGGATAGCAGGCGGCGTTTGCGTTCAGTTGGGCAGGTGCGCACCAACGGATCCACAGTACCCTGAGAGGACAGGTGCAGGAGCCTATGAGGCGATGCACATCTGAGGCTATATCTGCGGAGGCGGTCACTTTTCGTAGCTCTCAAACAGCCTGCGTAGAGTCTGTGCATACAAGCACTCTATTCGGCGACAAGCATGTAGCTCAGCTATCATGCCTGATCAACCGTCCCGTATTGCTGCGAGTTCTGCCAATACGAGTGGAAACGGTGCCACGGTAATACTGGATGATGTTTGTTGCTCGTCAGGTACCATGGGGCATACGACACTAGTGCGCAAAATGCAGCCATTGATAGCTGCGTCTCCATATACCTCTATTGAGTCACTGCTGACTGTGAGGGCGGGCTCCTGTGCCACCGCAGGAATCAGCAGGCGAGACAGCAGTCGACTGTCGCTGGCCTGTGCCTTAAGTCATGGCGGAATTTCTGGCAAGAGTGCGACAGGCTGTGGCCGTGCTGGTTTGTACTGTTGGGCTAAAGACGCCGCAGCAGGTACCGCTTGGCTCCTTAAGTGGCGAGCCATTCGGCGCTGGTCCGTGATTTCATCAATCGTGTTTAGCTACGCTTCCGCTTGGAGAGTCGGGATAGTGGTGAGCCTAGGAAGGCATGTTATCGTATGCGCGACCTCTCGAGTCGCAGTTTCAAGCAGGTCTCAATCTCTTAATGCGATGCGTTGAAACTGAGCTTGATAGACAAGCCTAGGTTGCAGGATCGACCTCACCAAAACGCTGGTCATTCGAGAACAAGCGCCCCCTGTCTTTCAAGAAATGCGGCCGATACAGAATGCAAGGTATGAGCGCTCTTCTGACGTGCGGAGTGAACCCATGCAGTTGCAGAGCCTGATTCGTCCAGTTCAACTCCGGGAACAACGATCATTGATGCAGTGGTGAGTGCTTCGCCATTTAAGCTCAAACGAATGTGTGTCTGCAGGAGGCGATGGCAAACTCGTCTATTGGTAATGGACATGAATGCAGTCACTGTGGCAGAAAGTGTCAGTCCTCTGCAGGCACACCAGTCTCAGGTGTTCTTCAGGCCAGTCTCGAGACCGTCCTACTGACGTTGCAGATTTGCTTGCAGTATCCACACAGTTTCGTCGTCCGCGAAAAGAACGGAAAGGTATCTGAAATAATGGCGAGTTACCACGCGAGCGTCAACTGGGCAATGCTAAACATTATTGAAGCCAGCAGCAAGTCCTGTGGTACACTTCGCTTCGAAGCAAACTGTCCAGTCTTTTCCTTGCTGACTCGGATGCAGAAGGGGCAGTATAACGAAAAGGGCATGAACGTCAAGCAAGTAAAGCAGCCAATTCAGCGCAGGGCCATCGACGTTTTTAAACCCGTCAAAAGAGATCCCATCTGGGTCTGGCGCCTTGCGTACTTTTGCCGTGTCAATGGCTGCCTGTAGCTCCGTCTTTGTAAACAACACTTGCGTGTCTTCGATGTCTGATAGACTGGGAGTTGCTCCAACTTCCGGAGGAAAGCTACACGGACAGTAGAATTGTGGCGTGGCCTGATCGTGCGCTGCGAAGAAACATCATACCTTGTTGGTGAAGCAGCGCACTGACACGGACACAGTGAAGACACACAAGAAAAGACGACACTCGCTGCTCTTTACTGAGCTGGGAAGAAAACCCTGGCTACTTCTACTGCCAACTGGCTCGTCGTACATCCAGAAGACAGGCATGCACTGGCACGCACAGCGGCGACAGCATTTCGGTTTAAGGCCAGTTCTGCGCGACGATGTGCAGACCACAGACGCAAAAGATGTAAATTCAGCGGTAGTCTGTTCTGATCGACCCAGTTGGACTATGTGGCACCCTCTGTAGCTGCGATTAATACCTCTAACGCGTCAGACGGTGTAGCCACGGTCGTGGCTTTCAATTTCTCGCCGAATAAGTTCCAGTCTGTAACGTAGCAGCGACGGCGAATCTGACCGTGGTCGAACTGATTATCAGGGGGTGGCGATCACTACCCAAACCGTACGGTTCTCGCTCCAAGGAAACAGCAAGCGATCCTACCCGGCACGTGTGTGTGGGGGGGTGGCACTGGGATGATCCAAACGGCCAGTGAAAGTTTCCGGGCTATTGGAAAGGACAAACTACGCATCTGCAAACGTGTCTCGCACAATACTGCCTCTCGAAGTAGAGAAACATTAGCCGCATGACTGATGAGGTGCATTGAAGTCTTCCCCAACCAGCACTGGGCACCCAAGTTGAGTTACACTAAAATGAGATAGCCATCCCAGCTGCAATCGAGGAGCGCTGCCGCTGTACGGACGCACGTAACATGACACCACAATCACGTCCGTGTGCGCGAGACGAACAAGCACTGCCACCACTTCTCGCCACAATTGTTACATCACGACCGCAGAGGGACTTGCGTTTGAGGATAAGAATTGACAGCATATTGTCACGTGGTAGTGACCGTAAAGGACACAATAGCAATACTGTAACAGATGAAACTGTTATTGGACGGACCTGTGCCCACAAAAACGGGCTATGCTCTTAAAGAACGGCGACAGCGGCGAACACAGTCGGCGATCGTCGAAATCTGATCAGCGGGTCAGCATGTCGGCTTTTATACATCAGGTTTCGAATGTTACAGAGTAATCGCTGGGACCCGCGTGCCTTCCACAAAGTTCTACACCATTCGCGTCGCGCATAAATGCAGTCAGATTACTCAAGGTTCGGCAACAACAGACAGTAGATAGAAGCATTCATAACATTCTAGAAACTTCCGATACATGTAGGTGCGTCCTGCGCTGAGCGGTAACATTTCTTAGACGGTAAAAGCGTTCATCCGTAAAAGATAAACGAGTTCACGGGTCAATTCCCCCCTCTCAAAAGGCATCGTTCCGATGCTACGAACATAAGAGGAGAGGGTAACAAAAAGGACAATTATTAAACAAAGTAACAAAACAACAAAGAAAGAAAGTCCAAGGTGACAGTCCAAAAAAGTCCAAAGTTCAGCTATGCGAATTCCCCAAAGTTCATTAGCGCTGGTGGAACGGCTTAAGCCGCACAACATGAACACTTCAGGTCGTGAGCGGCGCCGCTGTGACAGCCAAATGCCGTCTGCCATGACCGCACGGTCAAGTGCGCCAATGCGTCGGATGATCTTGTATGGTACGAAATTGGGGGCGAGCTCCGTCACAGGAAAGGCAGGCGCCACCGTTGGCATGACGTGACATGAGGGATCACGTGGACACAGCGGCCGCGTCGTCTGCTCCGGAAGCGCCGAAGCGAGCTGAAAACGAAAGTTCCACCTGCGCAAGTCCCACCTGCGCTGCGGTTCTGATTAAGTGGTGAGGCTTTCCCGCCTTGGGTGTCTGCTTGAAAACATTTGAAGTCACTATAATAGGTAGTGGCTGCCTTTGGAGGCGTGCAGCATGGTAGGCTACTGCTCGGTGCCACAGTGCCGGACGTACACAACGGAGCCCGGTGTCAGCCTTATTCACACGTAGACGCAGGACAAGAAGCTGCGTGAAGCTTAGCTCGCGAAACTTGGAACCGGCCAACAGCCATCGGCTACAACTCGGGTATGCAGCAAGCACAGACGCGAGGAATATTTCTGCTACGGTGCCGGGAATGCGATGTTCGGTGAGTAGCAGAAAACGCGCACTGAGACGTTCGCCCGAGCTCCCTGCCCGGCTAACGTCACGATGGTTTGGTCTATGTACTTGTTGATGCTAGAGACTGGCAAGTTCACTGGAACGGAAACGGAGTGGTTAGAAGCACATTAAAAAAAAGGCATGGCACATGGTCATGTTTGTGTTATGAATAAACGCAGATGTCCAAACCCAGGCCGTCCAGCAGATCTCGGCGGCCCTCGAAAGGCAACGACCAAGCGAAACCGGAGGGAGGCTGCCACCCCAAAAGAGGGGCAGGCGCGGTCGACCAAAGCGAATAGTGCGGCCGCGGTCGAAGTAGAGGCGCCACACGCCGCGAAGACGTCATGGCCGCGTCACGGTGACGCCTCCCTAACAGGGGAAGGCTAACCGTTTTACAGGCATTCACAACAAAGTTTCTTCACTCACTCACTCACTGGATTACAAAACGAACCAGCGTGAAATCGCCCGCTGACTGCATACAGTGCGACGCAACTTTAGAAATAATATTGAAACGTCCAAGAATTTCAAAAAAAAAAAAAATATCGAATTGTCGCGACGGCACATCACAGTCGCCGGAGACGTCGAAGTCCCTTGTTAAAACGAAATTGTCCTTGAAGAGCTCGGATAACGTCCACGTAACAATGGTTACTTTTGGGCCGTGAAATGTTCATATGCTGCGGCCTAAAGCTCACAGTACGGTGCGAAAACGCTCTCAGTGAAAGCGAAACATTGTGCGCGGAGATTCATAAAGGCGCGCACTAGGTCGCCGCGAACCCGTGCGATCGCTGCATGCATTGAGGCTTCGTTCTGTTATGAGCCATTTGGTTATACAGACCGCTAACTATAAGAACATTTTTCACATAGTTTGCGCTCAGCGACTGCTGATCTTTCAGGCAAGAAGCCGGTTCGGGAGACTTCATCGCGGTGACCGCGCGCAGTGGCTATCGCTGTAAGTATTCGGTAAAGAGATAGAGTCTGTAAACGATTCAGTGCTTTCAGTCTGCCCAAGATTATTATTTCGACAGTAAAATGGTTCCCTCATTTTGAGAGTACTTACAGAAATGTACAGGAAGGTTGCCGCGTGGTGTTTTTATTAAGTACCGTAAGCCAAACCTACGAGGAGAGCGCCACGCTATCCCTCATACTACGCAAGGCAGGCGCTTCCGACAGATGGCGACTCCGTAATTCCTCACCCCCAAAAGCGGCGTAAAAGCTTTTCGCTTATTCCTCGTCGACGTATAGGGGTCCAAACCCAAACACGGTCGCCGGGCTGGTACTCGACATAGCGTCGTCGAAGATTGTAGTGTCGGCTGTCCGTCCTCTACTGGTTCTTGATCCTCAGGCGGGCGAGCTGTCGGGCTTTTTCGGCGTGCAGGAGATAGGTGGCGACGTCAAGATTCTCTTCATTGCAGACGTGCGGCAGCATGGCGTCGAGAGTAGTCGTCGGATTCCTGCCGTAAACCAGCTTGAACGGTGTGATCTGTGTTATTTCTTGCACCGCCGTGTTGTAAGCGAAAGTTACGTATGGCAGGGCGGCATCCCAGGTCTTGTGCTCGACGTCGACGTACATTGCCAGCATGTCGGCGAGGGTCTTATTCATGCGCTCCGTAAGACCATTCGTCTGCGGGTGGTAGGCAGTTGTCCTCCTAAGGCTTCTCTGGCTGCACTGCAGAATGGCTTGGGTTAGCTCTGCTCTAAAGGCCGTTCTTAGCTCTGTCGGTGATGAGGACTTCCGGGGCACCATGTCGCAGCTGGATGTCCCCAACGAAAAATTTCGCCACTTTGGCTGCGCTACCTTTCGGCATAGCTTTAGTTTCAGCGAAGCAGGTGAGGTAGACCGTCGCCACGATGATCCACTTATTTCCGGATTTTGAGGTCGGAAACAGTCCCAACAAATCCATCCCGATATGCTGAAAAGGTCGGTAAGGAAACTTGATCGGCTGTGGTAATCCTGCTGGCCTTGTCGGCGGTGTCTTGCGTCGCTAACAGTCACGGCATGTCTTGACGTAATGGGCGACGTCGAAGGTAAGGCGCGGCCAGTAATACCTTTCCTGTATCCTCGATAGCGTCCGAGAGAATCCAAGGTGCCCTGCAGTTGGACCGTAATATAAGGCGTACATGACTTCTGGACGCAGCGCCGACGGAACAAGAAGAGGGTAGTTGGCGCGTACTCGTGAGAAGTTCTTCTTCAAGAGTAGGTTGGTTTTAATCGGGAACGAAAACAATCTGCGCTTAAGTGACCTAGGGACAACGTTAGTATTCAAAGTTCAAAGTTTCAAAGTTTATTTGTCAATACAGCTTACAGCAATACTCGACGAGGCCTTTTAGCTCCGGGTCTGCCCATTACTGCACAACGAAGTCTTCCGCGCTTATTATTCCAAGGAAGGCATCGTCATCTTTGTGGTCTTGCGGCGGCGGGTCAATGGCGGCGCACGATAGGCAATCGGCATCAGAGTGTTTTCGTACGGTCTTGCAAATTACAGTGATGTCAAATTCTTGCAGTCTGAGGCTGTACCGCGCCGGCCGTCCTTAAGGGTCCTTTATATTAGCTAGCCAACACAATGCGTCACGGTTGGTGGCGACTATGAATATCCTGCCATTAGGTAAAGGCGGAATTTCGCTGTAGTGCAAATGGAGAGGCATTCCTTTTCAGTTGTAGAATAATTGCATTCCGCCTTTGACAGCGACCGGCTAGCGTAAGCTATCACCCGTACAAGTCCATCTTTCCACTGGACTAGGACGGCACCAAGGCCTAGGCCACTGGCGTCAGTGTGGATTTCGGCATCGGCGTCCTCGCCGAAGTGCGCAAGTACCGGCGGCGACTGCATGCGTCTTTTGAGTTCTTGAAATGCATCGGCCTGCGGCGTTTCCCACTTGAACTCGACTTCACATTTAGTTACATGTGTCAACGGCTCAGCGATACGTGAAGAGTCCTTGACAAAGCGCTTGCAGTATGCACACATAACAAGGAATCTACGCAGTGCCTTCTTGTCGATGGGCTGCGGAAATATTGCGATGGCAGCTGTCTTTTGGGGGTCGGGGCGGACACAACATTTGCTGATCATGTGGCCTAGAAAAAGAAGCTCATCGTATGCGAAGCGGCACTTTTCCAGCTTCAGAGTAAGCTCTGATGACTTGATGACCTCTACCACTGTCGCAAGCCGCCTAAGGTGATCGTCGAAATTTCCGGCGAAGACGACGAAGTCATCCAAGTAAACGAGGCAGGTCTGTCACTTCAATCCTGCTAAAACCGTGTCCATCACGCGCTGGAACGTTGCAGGCGCCGAGCACAGTCCAAATGGCATAACCTTGAACTCTTGGAGGCCGTCTTGTGCGATGAAGGCGGTCTTTTCGCGATGTCTTTAGTCGACTTCTATTTGCTAGTAGCCAGACTTGAGTTCTATCGACGAGATGTATTTATCGTTGCAGAGCCGATCCAATGCGCCGTCTATCCGTGGGAGTATACGTCCTTCTTCGTGATCTTGTTCAGTCGACGATAATCGACGCAGAAACGTAGGGTTCCGTCCTTTTTGTTAACTAAGACTACAGGAGATGCCAACGGGCTTTTCGACGGCTGGATGATGTCATCACGCAGCATTTCGTCGACTTGTTGCATAATAGCTTCACGTTCTCGCGTCAAAACTCCGTAAGGGCTCTAGCGGAGTGGTCGAGTGTACTCTTCGGTTATTATGCGATGCTTTGCGAGTGGTGTTCGTCGAGTCATCGATGACGTCGAAAAGCAGTGTTTGTATCGTTGGAGAAGAATTCTGAGCTGTTGCTGCTTGCTCATAGGGAGACTTGGATTGCTGTCGAAGTCTGGTTCGGGAACTATGGTAGTTGCGGTAGATGCGCCAGAATCCGAGAGGACAAACGCATTGCTGGTTTCCACAATTTCCTCCGTGTACGCGACTGTCGTGCCCTTGTTGATGTGCTTGAATTCCTGGCTGAAGTTCACTTCAGCTCACTGCATCAGAAAGCATCCCTTCAGCTTTCCTTCCGTGGAGTCGAACGATCCCTCTTTCGACGCAAATTTCACGGTCGAGCAGTAGACGTTGGTCGCCTTCGATGACGCCATCTACGTCAGCGGCTGTTTCGGTGCCTAACGAAATAACAATGCTGGAGCAAGGAGGGATGCTCACTTCATCTTCGAGCACACTCAAGGCGTGGTGACTACGAGGGCTCTCCGGCAGTATCACTCGATCTTTCGACAGCGTTACTGCCATCGACTTCAGGTCGATGATTGTGCCGTGTTGGTTCAGGAAGTCCATGCCGAGAATGACGTCTCGTGAACACTGTTGGAGGATAACGAACGTGGCAGGGTATTTCCGATCATGAATGGTAATTCTTGCCGCGCAGATTCCAGTCCGCGTTATGAGGTGCCCTCCAGCGGTCCGAATTTGCGGGCCTTCCCATGCAGTCTTAACTTTCTTCAACTGGGCGGCGCTGGGTCCACTCATGACGGAGTAATCGGCTCCTGAGTCCACTAAAGCGGTGACTGCGTGGCCATCGAGAAGCACGTCGAGATCGGTGGTTTCTTGGCTTGCGTTGCAGTTAGGTCTTGGCGTCGGATCACAGCTGCATTGTGTTGAATTGATGCTGGAACGTCGCGTTGTCAAGTCATCTTTCGTCGGCGTATTTTTGACTTTATGGCTTCGTCGCGATGTCGGCGTCTCGTTGATATATCGTGGAGATCGTCTTTTCGGCTTCTTCGTCGGCGGCGGAGGATCTTCGTCAGTTCGAGGAACAGCAACCGCACCTCCATCGGTTGCTGCTTTTAGTTTTCCGGATATGGGCTCACGGACCGGCCCCGGGCTGGGTCAGTGTATGGACGGCGCTGCAGCGACAGGTAGCGGCCTGGTGACGGAGAACGGTATGGTCGTCGAGGGGAGAGAGAGAGAAAGGCAAAGGAAAGACAGGGAGGTTAACCAGAGATTATCTCTGGTTGGCTACCCTGTACTGGGGGAGGGGAAAGGGGATGAAATAGGTGAGAAAGAAAGAAGGATAAAAAAGAAAGGGGAAAAAAGTGGCGGCGAGGCAGTCGGCGATATCGCGAGGTCGTTCCCAAAGCTGTGGTCGCGGAGCTTTAACGGTGAGCCCTCGCAGTCCCTTCTCCCCGTATGGGCATCGGCGGTAGACATGACCCGCTTCTCCGCAGTGGTAACAGAACGGGCGGTTGTCAGGAGCGCGCCAGACGTCTGTCTTTTTTGAAATGCTGCGCGGGGCGATGGGTTGGCGTGCTGGCGGCGACGGTGGGGGACAACGGATCTGTGGCGCCACTGGGCCCCGCCGCGGGCGCGGAAGCGGAACGTGACGGCGGGCTAGAGCGGCGTACGTCATCGCTTGCGGCTGATTCTGCGGCGATTCAGGGCCTACTCCTGGTGATTGCTGGAGCTCCTCTTGTACGACGTCGGCAATCGAAGTCACTTGAGTGTGCGACGAAGGGAACAGCTTCTGAAGCCCCTCCTGCACGACCGCTCTGATAGTCTCGCACAGAGCGTCGGTGGCCACTGATTGAACTCCGGCGTAGTTTGTTAAGTTGGTGCGGCGGTTGAATCGCCGGTTCCGCATTTGCAGTGTCTTCTCGATGCTGGTGGCCTCCCGAAGAAACTCGTCGACAGTCTTCGGTTGGCTTCTTATGATTCCGCCGAAAAGTTCTTCTTTCACACCACGCTTGAGCAGGCGGACTGTCTTCTCCTCGGGCGTTTCCGGGCAGGTGTGGCGGAACAGACGGCTCATTTCCTCCGTAAAGATGGCAACGTACTCATTAGGCAGCTGCACCCGGGTGTCTAGTAAAGCTTGGGCTCGCTCTTTTCGCACGACGCTTATAAATGACTGCAGGAAGCCGCAGCGGAACAGCTCCCTCGCCATTAAAGTGGCTTCTCGATTCTCGAACTACGTCCTGGAGGCATTTTCCAATGCGAAAAAGACATGGCGTAGCGTGTCGTCGCTGTTCCAGTTTTTAAACGTATCGACCCTCTCGTATGTCTCAAGCCAGCTTTCCTGATCTTCGAATGCTGAACCGCGGAAGGTCGGAGGCTCCCTGGGCTGCTGTAGCACGATGTCCGACGCCGGGGCTGCCATTGGGGATGACTTGGCGACAATCTTCCTGGTCGTCTCGGGCAGAAGTCCGTGCTCGGGGGGCAATCCTTGCAGCCTGCAGCTACCTCGCTGGTTCCTGGCGACTTTGGTGTTGTCTTCCGCCTTCGGGCTTGGATCACGGCTTTGTAGGGACGTCCGATACATGAACTCAAAGCACCTCCACCAGATGTCACGTGGTAGTGACCGTAAAGAGCACAGTAGCAATACTTTAAAAGACGAAACTAGTATTGGGCGGACCTGTGCCCACATAAACCGGTTACGCTCAAAGAATGGCGGCAGCGGCGAACACAGTCGGCGATCGTCGAAATCTGATCAACGGATCAAGCGCGTCGGCTTTTATACATCAGTCGCCGAATATTCCAGAGTAATTGGTGGGACCCGCGTGCCTTCCACAAAATTCTGCACCATTCGCATCGCGCATAAATGCAATCCGATTACTCAAGGTTCGACGACAACAGACAATGGATAGAAGCATCGATAACATTCTAGAAACTTCCGATACATGTAGGCGCGTCCTGCGCTGAGCGATAACATTTTTTAGGCGGTAAAATCGCTGACCCATAAAAGATAAACGAGTTCACGCGTCAATATACTGCAGCGCCGATCCGTGTTGGTTGGGGAAGCATATGCAATAAATTTGGGGACACGAAGAAGCGAGTTCATCTCCCTTAGGAGAAGATACTAAGCGGAGAGCTTTCCTGTGGTGAGGGGATGGCGAAGCTCTCCTACTTTATTGGCAAGTCCGCGGCCGTACCGCTGCAATACACAATGGTGCCGCATTGCTTTTGAAGCAGTAGTCACTGTAGCCGTGGTAGGTTGGCCAGAAGCACCTTTGATAGCTCTTGCAGTTGCAGGCCACATAGTGGACAAGCTTAGCCGGGGTCAGCTTGGTCTGCGTCGATACACAGGTGGGAGATTTCTCAGGTACAGAGCGCGACACCTCTTTCTCACGCGTCGTATTTCGTCCGGCGAATCGAATGAAAATGACTCTTCCCTGTGCGATGCGCATGACATCCTTTTGGAGCTTAGTTATCTGCTGACCCAGCTTGGCAAGATCGCCTGCTCTCGTGTCACTCAATTTGGTCAACGTTATATTACGCTCAGCATGTGCTTTGCCCCGCTTGACGATGTCGCTGTATCCTCAGCTGTCGTAGTCAGAGATGTGAGAATATGTTAATGTTCGGGTGTCTTCTTCCGGGGGGGGAGGGGGGGTAACAGCAATGCGAACCAATTGCTCGTTGGAATGACACTGTCCCTTCCATCCGGTGTCATAGAATGCCGGCGCCGCTTGCGGCTGAAGGGGACTTTGACAGCCTCGCTTCTGACTGGGCAGTTTTTGGATGTTATATCATGACTCTCCGTTTGGCAGAGTCCCCATTTATATGTTGGTATCTCGGGCGCCTCCACAGAGGCATCTGTGGAATGTGGACACGAGGTTCGCATAAGACCAAGACGGAAAGACTGGTAGCAGTGTACAAGCCCGAGCTTATACACATGCAACACAATCCACAGTACGTAAAACGGCTCGTGGAGTCCAAGAACTTTGGAGAGTGACCAGGCACGTGGGTCCGTGACCCACGTAACCTGCTGTCCAGACCTTGTGTGTGGAGCAGTTCAAAGCGTCAACAAGGCTTTGCCGTGATTCCTCCAGGTCAACACCAGAAACCACATACCGACGCAACTTAGAGCAAGAAGTTAAGTACGCTAGTACTTGTTCTATAGAATCAGCTGCGAGTGGCAGAACTTGCAGGTGAGTGAGGCGGTCTACATTCGTTAGCGAACGCACCCGCAAGGATATGCAGTTGCTGGGATAGTGAATCGAGAAGTCTTGAAAGGCAGTGATTTTGAGGCAAGCGTTGAAGGCTTTCTTCGGTTCTCACTGGAAAAACCATGTTGAATTTTGCTATGCTCATTCGTGCTACTTTAGAGAGTACATGATAATTCTTACCTTCCGTGCTTACCATTTTTCTTACCTTTAACCTTTTCTTACCTTCATTCTGATCTTCTTTTCCGCGTTGTCGAAAAAATTTTCTGTATTAATATCGTTCATGGCGTTACAAATTTTCGCAAACTTTTAAAGATTACTAACCATTAATATGAAGTAAGGACACTCTGCACTGGTTTGTAATGCGCGCTTTTTGCAAAGTCAACAGGACATATAACTCCCGCTTGGAACAGTTATGTGCTACCTATCTGCTATGGGGTTGACGCAGAATGTGAATTTGTACTCCTCGTAGTTTTTGGTTCGTCACGCTAAAGTTTATGTACGGTGAACCTGTTGTGAGATTTTCACGCGATACGCTTCCCGTCTGCTATTTTCGTGTACCTGTTAAAACCGCAGAAATATGGATCGAGTTATCTGCCACTCGAGAAGCTGATGAACAATTAGGGGTCTTTACAGTTCAATGTAGGCGATTTCAGTGCAACAGTCTCAGCGGTGATAAAACATCATCCCAAACAAATTATCTAAAATTACGGTACAACGAATTAAGTATTATGAAAGATGTAAATTCATGGGCAACTAAGGATGTTGGAGCCGGATGTTTCCCTAGATCAGTACGCGCGGCATCCATGACGTTCTGCTCTAAAAATCAGGCTGTTAAAGTTTATTTATGCGAATTAGCGGAGTGCGTAGGATACATCTATAAATGGCAATATCTGCAACACACATGAAAATTAAGTGAAACCTGCATGCGTTCGCTTCACAGTGATTGCTTTGTTGAAAGATATCGATTATAAATCCACATCCAGTCTGAATAGCAATCGCGCACTCTGAGCAGCGTCCCGCGAAGCACTCAGCACATCGTCTCTGTAAGAGAAACTCAGGAGAAATGGAACATAGGCTTCCCGCTCCTTGATGTTCATTACAGGTTTAAATGAAAAAAAAAATGTGCATTGCGTTTTCATGTACAGTGAACAACTTCTACCTTGCAATTTTGCTGCCGTAATGTCTGTGAATCGCTTCACGTAACTTGAACTCTTTCTTTGCTACTACTCTTTGTAGGTAGTGTTCACGGCCTGCATGAAAACTGCATTCGTCCCACAAACCGAATACCGCGTACGAATCGCGCTGCTAGCAGAGCGTCTGCGCCGTGTTTCGGTGAGGTTTGATTCGGTGGCACTTACCCGCCGCTGTAGACTCTTGAAAAACTTAAGACTCTTTAGGTCATACCTTGTCCCACAACAATAATCGCCACCTGTGTTGCTCGCATTTCCTTTCTTTAACGCTGCGAGTCCGGTACTTCCAAGTCACCCATGGTGTTGCGGCTAGGGTGGCGTTCAGAGCATGGAATCCACCAAGCTCATCGGCTACGACGTGAATTTGTAGAAAATGAACGAAAAAGGGTTTATTGGCTTAGTTACATGGCTCCAGTACGGAAGCCCAATCCATGCAGGAGCAAGTTAAACGTCCCAGTTCACATCAGGACCCTCTGTCACCACTCTCGAAAAGTATCTGATTTTAATCCCGTCGTCTTCCTTAGGTGAGTCGACTAGGAAACTTGAAGACTGTCCATTGGCAAATACCCATCGTCGACCTCGTTGCGATGCCACGCCCACGCTAGCCATAACCCGCAGTAACGCCGCCTCGAAGAAACTGGTTTGGAATTTGGGGAAGAATGAAATCAACCTGCGACACCTGGTTCGTTCGTTGTTGCCAGCACCGTTTATCGCTCAGTCTACAAGGTCAAGGGTGGGCTGAAGGTCTTTCGTGGAATCACCCAACAACCGGTTGGGTGGTGATTTGACTTGTCTAATTAACTGCGCCTGTCCGTTCGTTGTCGTGGCTCCCTTATGTTCATAATTTTCTCCGGTTTCTAGGTAATGGTGGGGTGAGCGCTTTTAGTCGTTGTCCTCCCCCCGCTGACGTTTCGCTAGGAGGCGCGGTCGTTTGACACGTGGCAAACGCTCAATTAACACCCTTGGTTGTGCTGAGACGTAACAACGGCTTGCGCATTATCAGCGTAACACAGCATTCTCGACAGGTAAGTAGCCAGCGCCGAGTGTAAACGCAAGCAGGGCGACGACGAGTGTCGTTGTAAGACAAGATAAGCCCCAAAGGGTTGTAGCGAAGTGACGCAGCCGTTCAATATCTGACGCATCAGCTCACCAGGGAGACGGAGATGAATGGGGATGAGCTTTGGCAGGTGTAAGTCCAAATCCGCAGGTACGACGACGAGAGGTAGCATTCCGACAACTAGGTTAATTCACTTGGTATTTTACCTTAAGTTTACACTGTACAAAAATATCTACAAACAGAACAATGTCATACCCGTCGCCGTTGGCCTGCCTGACCGGCCTGGTCTCCCCTGGTGAAGTTGCGCCGTCTGCTGCTGTCTACTTGCTCACACCTCAAAAAACCCAAACTATTCCTTAAATAAGTTTCCGCAGCATCCAAGGGACAGGATTCTCCACCAATGGGTTATTTCGTTACTCCGACCAATCAGGCAGTCCGACATCATCCAATAAGCGTCAGAGTTCATGGTGCCCAAAAAATGGTCGCGTCAACACTCCGTATACAAAAGCACTTTGACGATAACTAATCAGCTTTTGACAGCCGAGCGTGGGAAGAGGACGCGTCATGTGCACGTAGTGACGGCTCCGGTGCGGTGGCGGCGGCCGGGCGGGAGCACATGCCCGCGGTGCCGTCGCTATTATTTCGGTACAAAGGCTTCCCCCGCGTCAAGGAGCCCACAAAATCCCCGAAAGAAAGCAAAGAGGCCCGCGGTATACTCTTTTCGCGACAGGGTGTTAACTCTTTTAAGAGTGTAGCTCTGAAATAAAGCTTACGCCATTTAAGGCGTATTTTGTCCCCAAACAATTTTTGTCGTCTCACTTCCTTGAGTTCTTGAAAACGCTGCGCTCGCTACGTTCCTGTCAAGATCTATATATATCGCGTTATCAGCGTGACGTATGCGTCACACTGATAACGCGCATTGCATTCGCGACCTGAATATACCGGGCGCCCAGTGTTAATCAGAAAGTAAACGCACGCTACATAGATGTCGATCGTTG
This sequence comes from Dermacentor andersoni, assembly GCF_023375885.2. Classification (NCBI taxonomy): domain Eukaryota; kingdom Metazoa; phylum Arthropoda; class Arachnida; order Ixodida; family Ixodidae; genus Dermacentor; species Dermacentor andersoni. Next base: position 306,196,264 of record NC_092814.1, read on the forward strand.
TGTAAGGACAGTAATTTCTTTTATAGGGGGGCAAAATAAAGCCGCAAGAGGCGCAATATTTTTTAGTGTTAGGCTGCTGAGCTCCAGTTCACAGGTTGCATCACATGCGTGGCTGCTGCATTTCCATGAGGGTGAAGGGCAAAAATGGTCGTGTAAATAGGTTTAGGTGCACGTTAAGGAACCGAGAGTGGTGAAAATTATTCTGGAGTCCCACATTACAGCGTGCCTCATAATAATATCGTTGTTTTCGCACGCAAAGTCTCAGTATTTAATTATTTATGTTTTTTGTGGCACTGAGACACTTCATGTTTGTCCGCGGAATTCGGTTTGTCGTGCGGATACAGCTCAAGCAAGCTTCGTCATAATGGTGCATTTAACTGCTTTCTAAGTTTTTTGATCTCAGAAGCGTGAAGTTTATTATATCGGACATCGATTATAATAACGACACCGCAGAAACTGCATCTCAGAAGCACGCTTACCAGTAGCTGGAGTTCGCACGATCGACTGTGTTGATATCCCAGCTTTCGGCAGGCCGTAGAGGTTGTAGAATGGCTGTAGCGTAATGTTGTATTCGGCGTATCTCCTGAGGCCATCAGCTGTGTAGCCACTCAGCAAGGGCGACAACGTTGTCTGAAAAGCGTGGTCAGAGGAAGTACCACGTAAATAGTATCCCGCCAGCTCAGGCCCCGGCGCCTCGCTCCACGTCCACGAAAACACTAGGGAGCCGTTCGGACTGGCCAGGCTGGTGAACTGTGGCGCGTCGAAGAGGAAACTTGGCTCTGTAGGCAGAAGAAAAGGCGCAATTAAGGCAATGAAATTACGTTTTCTCTTGATAGGGTAGAGGCTTGGGCGAGTTGATTGCGGTTCATAACGACGGTGTTTGCGTGGCGCACGAAAGTATATCTATTAGGAAAGGAAGGACAGAGGCAAGTAAACACCGCTAACTTGCAATTGATCTATATTTGCGGACGAGCGTAATATATACGCACGGCAAACAGGAAGACACACAGAAAAGGGGGGATACGCAGAGCCAGCACATTATTGATAAGTCAGATCACTTGACGTGCCCACGATTGCCCTGCTCCTTACGTTTTCTCTGCGTATCAGCCAACCTCTCTAGTCGAGGATGCATGAGCTGGCGGAATGGGTCCCCGAAGGGTGCGTCGAAGTGTTCGAGCAGGTTTTATTTGATGGTCTCTGTTGACAACCTCTGTAAAATAACAACGGAACGCATCACCTTCTAGGCAATCAGTGAAGCAATTTATCTTGTCCTGCTGCAGCCGCTCTGCAGTTGTCGCCTTTGCGTCAATGTGCCGAAATTTGTACGCAATGACATCATCTTCTACTGCTGTGTACACTTAGGAATGTTGATCACCTTATTGGGCATGCTCATGATAGGTTTGGTAATATCAGTGAATGATTATTCGATTAATCGAGAAAATGTATCCCGCAAAATTATTATTGTTCATCGATGTCCGCCTTTCACTTAATATACTTATCCATGAAACCTGTTCGATTAATCGTTTTAGAGAGTTTGACAGGAGTGGCGCGAAAAAGTTGAAATCGCACTGGAATGGCGGCGCATGAGCAGTGACTGTGTGGCTGTGGTAGAGCGACTGTCGTCTGTTCTTGCGAAATCAAGTGATGCCAAGCCTCAGCGCTTCGCCGGTCTTTCTCCACACCCCTCACGCGGCCCGAAACTGGAGGCTTGAAATGCCTTTGCAATTCAAGGCATACTATAGCAACAATTGTCGTTGATCATCGTGTCACTCCCAGTCCAATAATTGGGTGGTGCCTCATACGAGCCGGTTTCGAGCATCTATTTTAACACATCGATGGAGTTCATCACGATTCCAGCAAATCTTAGCGTGCGAGCATCTATTGTCGCATGATGGTTGCGTGGCCATTCAAAGCAGGTGTCCGTTTCACCCATACATCCCAGCCAATTAAGATTTATTCGCTCTGGAGAAAAGAGCATGTGGCTCAAAACCCTTAACTAGTAATTTTCATTTCCCCCGTGGATATTAGAATTTCTTGCATATTTCAGTTGGAAGCTCACCTCTGCTTTATGCAATTTTTGCATTTATTGTTTAATGGTACTGTACAGGGATTCACCAGTGCCATGTATCTTATTTAATTCTGCAATAAGTGCCATTTTATAACAAATATTGTTTTTATTTTCAAAAGCCTGTAGTGCCAATCATATTTAATCTTTAACAAGTCAAAGATTATCCTTTATCAAATGTTTATACACTCGTTTTTCAAGCTGAATTGGCTCCACCTGTAAATCATTGAGATACGATCTTACAAAAGTAGGTACAGTTTCAACCTTTTTGAAAGTGCCTGGCAAAAATTTCTATTGATGAATAAATTGATGAAAAATCCTGCATCGAAAGCGATGAATCCACTAGAAACTAAAATGAAGGATTAATTGTTAATCGAATAAAAAAAATTATCGACCATCCCTAGCTCATCACACAGTTCAAGTAGATCCTGACAACGACGTGGCATAGACGCTATGGCGTATGCCCAATGAAACTTGATGCGATGTACGTACGTCATGCAATCATCATTACGCAAATCCGCGAGATGGTGATTGTCGTTTTGTGCCTAACTAGTAAGTATTGTCGTTTTGTGCCTAACTAGCATAGTAAGGTTAGAAAGGTTTGCTTTATTACAGTAATTAAGCTCTCGATGGCAGGGGCGTAGCCAGGGGGGGGGGGGGGGGGGCGGCTTATGGGGCTTCAGCCCTCGCCCCCTCGAAATTTTCTCGTGCTGTCCGTGCACGGCCGACCAAAGCAACCCACGGCGCCTGAAATCATTCTAGATTTTGTCCAGAATGCCTTTTTCACCTTCGAAGGGACATTTCACCGCGAACATTGTGAACTCGGGCTGGATTTCGTGCACCGGGAGTCACATAACGCAAGGAGCCCCATCCAAGCGCAAAGTTTCAAGGGCATTTTGATGGCGAACGGGCACGTCGCGGCATCTCGCGGAGGCCGCGGAATCTACGGAGCATATGGATGTGAACTCCGAAACTTTATGGGTATAAACTTCTTATAAATTTTTGATGTGAAAGGTGCATTGACATTCCCAAAGTTGTGCTTTAGATTTTCAATTCTGACTTTGTGAGTTTAATGTTGTTATAAACATGTGACGCCGAATAGTGCATTGATTTTTCTAAAGTTGTACACTGGAACATACAACGAGACAAGCCAAATCAACACACTATTACAGTGTACTAGAATAGGGGCAGTGTGTTCAGATGGCGGAGCGCGCCACGCACTGCATTGAAGCCGGGAGCGTATACAGGTCCCTGATGTATGCGGCTGCGCTAGAGTCGCGCGGGCTGTACGGACGCGTTCTCCGTGTTCGCGAAACAGAATGAAAGAACGAGGGACAGACGTTTATCGCGAAAGAAGCTAAATGCCAAGCAGGGAAGCTCTTTCGCTTTGGCCTGTGTAACTAAGCGCTTGACGTTGGGTCGCGGATGACGCGGCCGCTTTTTTATGAATGCGAACCGCAAAAGAAAATGTGCGCACCTGGAATCCGAGTTGCTTTAAATCAATTCGATGTCCTTTACTACAGCGTTATTTCCAGCCAAGTTTTCCGTCCGAATAATATCATGTTACGTGGCAGCGTGGATCAAAACAAATTTAACGGCTTTACGCCACTACTTCGGTGTCTTCAAAACCTTTAACCAATAACCAATAAATCAGTCTAATGGGCGTTGAGATGCGCTGAGAGTGCACATATAGTGCATCTCGTATATGAAGTGAGTTTCGGGGATGCATCTTAGCGTCCGCCGAGCATTTGTACGTCTATTTGACTGCGACAGAAAATGATTATCACAATATCAGCATGCAACGCTGGCGCTGCGCCGTCCGTTTCGTACAGGATGGATGGATGGATGGATATTATGAGCGTCCCCTTTCGAACGGGGCGGATGGGTTGAGCCACCAAGCTCTTGCTGTTATACCGCCTAATGTCCTACCTAGGTTCAACAATAAAAAAAAGAAGAAAAGAACACTATGTACTCCCACAACCAAATTTTCTGATCCCCTATTGCGAACTGTGCTTTTGTACATCTCCGTTTTTTGTCGTTTCCCTACTTTTATTCAACCAATCCTCCAATCGCCTCTTACTAGTCCCTATTGCGGACACGTTTACTTTTGCACTGCTCTCGCTGAACCCAAAAGCTTCAAGGAGGCCAGTGGTGCGTAAATCCACCGATGGGTAGACGTCTCCACATTCTAATAAAACATGCTCCATAGTTTCCCTAGCTTTACCGCAGCAGATTGGAGGAAGGAGAAGAAGCCGAGGTGCGGACGTCCCTCACATCAGCTCCATCATTTTTGAATGTTTGTGCAGCCATATTTACCACCATCACGGATTCAAGCACATCACTGGATTTGTGAAGCCACCGGGAATTGGCGGACACCTTTCTTCAAGGTGGGACTTCCATTTTTGGACTTTTACTGGCCTTTCTTGGTGCAAGACCCAAGTAGGCCGACTGGCCCCGCCGGGCCGCAATGGCGGAAACGCGCATGGAAGATGAAGACGCTACCGGATTAGAAGAGAATGAGGAAGGTCTAGGCTGGCAAATTGTGACAAGCCAAAAATCTCGCTCCACCACAAGGATTGCTGGCGATGGGAAAACATCGCCGCAGAGCCAGCAAGAGCAAGGCAACAGGAGCAAGAACAAAGGACCTACAACCACTATGTTCAAAAACCGGATTGTCAAGGCATCAAGGATGCCCCAATTGCCTGAGGATCACAGCAAAATCATCATCCGCCCACGAGGAGGTCTCAAACTGAGCAAAGTGAGCACCACAGCGATAGGCGCGGCGATTGTTGAAGCATCGGGCCTGACTCCGCAACAAGTCCGAGAGGATGTCGTTTGCCCTAACTTCACGCAAAACATCGTGGTGGTTAGTACACCAGATCCCAGTCATGCTGCAAGGTATGTGCGAATCAGGTCGATCATTATATTGGAAACCGAATATGAAGTTAACGCCTACGAGACAGCTCCGCATACTACGTGTAAAGGGGTGATTCGGAGAGTTGACCTCAGAGACAATCAGGCCACGATAACGAAGAACATTGTGCATGACTTTAACCCACTGGCATTGGCAGCCAAACATATTAAATCGACGGGCTTGGTCATTGTTCTCTTTGATGGGCTCAAGGTACCCAATTATGTCAGATATGGGTCGACCCTTGTAAGGTGCTACCTGTATAGGAAGCAGTTTGATGTCTGCTATGCTTGCGGAAAGATTGGACATCGATCAGATGTATGTCCAACACCGGACGTGCTACAGTGCAGAGGATGTGGAACTCAAAATCCGGAGGACAATCACATGTGTGTGGCTAACTGCAAATTCTGTGGAGGGGACCACCCAACTGGGGACAAGACTTGCCGACAGCGGTACCAAATTCCATACGCGGTGCGAATTCGACGACGAGAACGCAGCAGATCTGCATCGGGTGCGACATCAGCTCAGCTGTAATGGGATGCCCAAACGGGCACCAAACGGGCACCATGTGCTAGCTGGCACAGTATCTTGGGACCAGGTTCTGAGCTCTTGAGGCAAAGAATTTGCGCTGCAAGCTGCAACTCTACGCTGCCTAGGTGCTTGTTCGTTTCCTCTTTCTCATAGAGGTCTTCAAGCATGGTAAAGTTGGAAAGACCTGTTATTACCCGATGCCTGTATTCGATTAGTTGTCTTTCTCGTGCGCTGCGGGTAATTCATACCATAGAATACCTTGGACACAAGCACAGCGTCTGAGATTTTTCATAGTATCCACTCGTCCACCCCCCCTGATTTCAAGATTATTCTTTTCACCAGGTGTAGAATTTGCGTCCAGGCATGGCATAATTGTTTCACCCACGTGCTGGCTCTGCCGTCATGGTTTTACATTAGCTGAGCATCCGTGGATGTTGACTTGCGGGTATATTTGTCCAGCTATGTGGAGCACAATGTGCAATCTGTAGTTCTTGATTCTAGTCTTTTTTCCGACATCGATGTAAGCTGCCTTATGAGAAAGCGAGAGGCCTGACTGGCCAAGCAAGTCTGCGGTGTTGTCGAGAGTTTGTTGCATCATTCTTGATTTGTGCATAAGATAACATTCCCATAAACTGTAGTGCACCGTAAGCTGTAGTAGTTCTTGTAGTATCCCTGTGTTGTTGGTGTGGGTGGGCCAAATGTACCTCCAACACTCACCTGGAATTTTCTTTCTTTCACAAAGTTAGTGTTACTTAAGTGCTCTAACAGGAATTTTTTTGCTCATCGTTCTTCTTATTTGACTAGCATGAGGTACTAACGTTAAAAGCCTCTTCACTCTCTTAATTCTTTCATAAGCGGTATTACACAATGTCCTGCAACAAAGTTTCTGCTGCTTATGGCCCACTTATATCTGCCACAAGGGACAACTTTTGTAAAAGTTTTCTTCGTGCTGTGTGTGCGATGTAGTATGAACATTCATGTCTTGACATTTATACATCTGTATAAGCAGCTTCCTGACAGAGTACTTGTTATACCTTATTATGCTTATCTGTGCAATACTGTTGAACAATACATATTGATGCAATGAATGTTTACACACTCGAATTATCACGAAAGATGGTTGTTTTACAATTGTGCCCTTTGCGTTCGATTGGTGCTACATTTTATATAGGCATGCCCCCTATGCAGTAGTATATGGAAGTTTAAGGATTCAATAAATAATGACGAACTAAATCTAAGTGCAAAAGTTTTTTTTACCTATGATTCAGATCGAAATGCGACTTCCATGGCTGCCGATTCAACGTGTCGCCTTGTGTTAGCAGCAGAATGCTATAGCCACCATGGCAGGCGAATAAATTGAACAACAATCTTGTTGTCTACAGATATGTTTTTTTTTCTTGCCTGTATGTAGGTAAAACTAGCAATATGTGTGTCACTGCAAAAAAGCAGTGTGTGGTCCTTCATTAAATGAACCACATATTGGGTATAGTTGAAATGCAGAAATTTGTTCTAAAATCTCCGGGTGATGTTTTCTTGCAAGTAGCTCGGTATTTCATTACTTCTAAAGATAGTAATCACAGCGGATATCTTATATGAGTTTACACACTAATATATGTGATCACAAATTTATTAGAAACGGTTATTAGAAACATGTAAGGCATGAGTGTTTCTGCCCACTTGATCGGCTCTGAACATGCAATGACTGCTTGTACTTAAAAGATTCAAATTTTTACAGTAAGGCATGCAACTGGCTGACTTCGCTACACAGTTTTGATTTACTTTTCTGTAACGTGTCGTTTTCTACAGTTTTATCCCCACAAGAACAGGCTGTTTGCCTGCTTTTCGCAATGTGGCACGAGTTTGACATGACGTTGCAGGAGGGTACGTTGTCCCTGTGCCACTATATAGCAAGCGAATAATTTACTTAATTTACTAGCTGTGGAGTTATTTACCTTTCAAAGCAAATTTTAATACAGGTGCAGTAAGTCCGCAACCTATTCAATGTTTATTGGTTCCTGTGCAAGAAAAAAATTCGCCAGATCATCAGCAGCAGCAGCCTGGTTACGCCCACTGCAGGGCAAAGGCCTCTCCCATACTTGTCCAACAACCCCGGTCACGTACTAATTGTGGCCATGTCGTCCCTGCAAACTTCTTAATTTCATCCGCCCACTTCACTTTCTGTCGCCCCCTGCTACGCTTCCCTTCCCTTGGAATCTAGGCCGTAACCCTTCATGACCATCGGTTATCTTCCCTCCTCATTACATGTCCTGCCCATGCCCATTTCTTTTCTCGATTTCAACTAAGATGTCATTAACTCGCGTTTGTTCCCTCACCCAATCTGCTCTTTTCTCATCCCGTAACGTTACACCCATCATTCTTCTTTCCATAGCTCATTGCGTCGTCCTCAATTTAAGTAGAACCCTTTTCGTAAGCCTCCAGGTTTCTGCCCCGTAGGTGATTACTGGTAAGACACAGCTATTACACAATTTTCTCTTGAGGGATAATGACAACCTGCTGTTCATGATCTGAGTTTACCTGCCAAACGCACTCCAGCCCATTCTTATTCTTCTGATTATTTCCGTCTCATGATCCGGATCCGCCATCACTGCCTGCCCTAAGTAGATGTATTCCCTTACCACTCCCAGTGCGTCGCTACCTATTGTAAATTGCTGTCCTCTTCCGAGGCTGTTAAACATTACTTTAGTTTTCTGCAGATTAATTTTTAGACCAACTCTTCTGCTTTGCCTCTCCAGGTCAGTGAGCATGCATTGCAATTGGTCCCCTGAATTGCTAAGCAAGGCAATATCATCAGCGAATCGCAAGTTACTAAGGTATTCTCCATTAACTTTTATCCCGAATTCTCCCCATTCCAAGTCTCTGAATACCTCCTGTAAACACGCTGTGAATATCATTAGAGAGATCGTATCTCCCGCCTGACGCCTTTCTTTATTGAGATTGTGTTGCTTTCTTTATGGAGAACTACGGTGGCTGTGGAGGCGCTATAGATATCTTTCAGTGTTTTTACATACGGCTCGTCTACACCCTGATTCCGTAATGCCTCCATGACTGCTGAGGTTTCGACAGAATCAAACGCTTTCTCGTAATCAATGAAAGCTATATGTAAGGGTTGGTTATATTCCGCACATTTCTCTGTCACCTGATTAATAGTGTGAATATGGTCTATTGTTGAGTAGCCTTTATGGAATCCTGCCTGGTCCTTTGCTTGACAGAAGTCTAAGAAGTTCCTGATTCTATTTGCGATTACCTTAGTAAATAGTTTGTAGGCAACTGACAGTAAGCTGATCGGTGTATTATTTTTCAAGTCTGTGGCGGCCCCTTCCTTATGGATCAGGATTATGTTAGCGTTCTTCCAAGATTCCGGTACGCTCGAGGTCATGAGGCATTGCGTATACAGGGTGGCCAGTTTCTCTACAACAATCTGCCCACCATCCTTCAACAAACCTGCTGACAAGATGTGCAACTTAACGTGCATGTAATATTCGAAAAGAAATTAACGACGCTGTTTATTCAAACCACAGATTTAATGCTATCGTAGAAAATTCATTATGATAGCCTACACTTTTGCTGTTAAATTTAGTAAGTGAGGTAAGATAACCTTTCAAGTTGCATCAGAAAATTCACGCTTGAAGACCGACAAGAAAATGTAACTGATAGATACCGCGTTTAGCACAACGTTGAAACTTGCCCTTGCCGAGGTTGAAATTATTTAAGCTTCTCCGTACGCGGCCATTGTTGTGTGCTATTCAAGAAAAGAAAATTGTGAAGACCACGAAAGGCCATGGCGTCTCGTGGCTACTCGCAAAGGTGTACGAAGCAAACGTGAAAATGCACTTCATTTGCTGCGTAGCGCGTCACTGAAGGCGCAGAAATGGGAGAATGGAATCTGCAGTACAAGTTATTTATTCTCCCTTCGCGTACGTACCGAATTCGGTAATCCACATCTCTGCGCACTGCACTTGTTGAGCGAGACGCCATTTCCCAAAACAAACCGGCGAAATAGCTCTCCGCGCAATTTCGACCGAAAATCGCAGCGGTCGCTGCGACGATACGACTGTGCGACTAACCGGTTGATCGCAACCGAAAATCGGGGGGTGGGCACTGCGACTGCGATTTTCGTCGCAAACGACGGAACTCGCTCTTCCGGTGCGACGAAAATCGCATGATGTGAAACAGGCTTCAGATGCCCGTTCCTGCGCTTAGTGACGGCGTCGTACTTCGGCGGCGTAACCGAACGAACGAGCGCAGGAAAAGATGAAAGCGAACGCGCCGCACAGCGGGAAAGAAGAGCGCGCAAAGAGGAAAGTGGAGGAGCAAGTGAAAGCATCCGGCGGAGTAGGAGCGGAGGGTAGACGGCCTGTGCATGCGCTGAGTTTCTGGCGGCTACGGCCGCCGCATCCGTGTGGGCGGCTCATCTGCGTTTCTAAGGGGGGGGGGGGGGGGCAGGCTAGCGTGAGGTGGGATGTGCTAGGCTCGTCCGCGGCGTCGTCAGTCCGCGGTACCAGCGTGTGTAACGGAAATCACCGCATCCTGTAAGGGGCGATAGCGAGCAGCTACGAGTAAAGCTACAACCAGACGTATGCGTTGTAACGCGTCTGCACGCGCCGTGCTCCCTCGACGTCGCGTCGCGCCCGACGGAGGAAGAGGGCGCGCACCCGAACGACGTACTCGTAGCGGCGTTTCACCGGGCGTTTCGTCGCAGCGGCGCAGCGTTGCTATGTTGCCATGTTCTAGCCTAGCCTTCGCTTAACGGTCACGCTAATCAATGTGTTAAAGATGGCAATAAAACGCAATAAGTGTTAACTTAAAATGTGTTTTTAATTACAAAAAAAAGATATTGCAGGACTCCTGGTGCTTCAGTGAGCGCAACTGCCATTTAATACGAGTATTGTGAACTCGGTGAAACCTGATCACTCGCGTTTTACGTGCCCTGCGCGTGCTGCCCGCTGTGTCAGGTCTCAAAATTTGGCATATTTCGCTATTAACGCAGCCGTTACGGCTGAAGACTTAAGCGGCTGCCATCATAAACTACCAAAGCGCACGCGGAACGCCGATCACAACGAACGCAGCTACGCAGCGCGAAGAGTCGTTCCAAAAGTCGCGTTGGTTAGCCGGGGTCACGTGAGGCGCTTTGGGTGGGTGACGCGGGCGGCAGCTTCCGGCGCGGGCGCAGCAATTCTAGCAGCGCTAGGTGTCCACGCCGCCACGCGTATACACGCGACACAGCCTCTGCGCCGGACGCCGGACGCGCCCAGACACTGTGCGGCGCGTTCGGCTGCATTCCAACGCGTACGTCTGACTGGGGAGGCTCGATGTGACCTTCCCTTGGATGTTGTCACCGCTGACACTGGTGGCACGATTTTCCCGCGCAAAGGGGCCGCTCTCGTCGTTGGCGGAACGAAAGCGTAAGAAGAGGGTAGTGCTGCGCAAGAGGGGCGACGATGGCTAGAATATGGTCAAAGAGTAGCGCGTGTCGCCTGTATGGAAAAAAAGCGCGCTACTCACAGCGTTCTCTTTCTAATAAAAACTGTGTACCAATATAACGCTAATACAAAATATTGATATGCGAAATGAAAACACGTATAGAGGTGCGCTCAAATTTCGCCTCAGAGATTATCGTAATCGTCAGTGATTTTTTTTTTTCAGATCAATGAATAAGGGGGTCTATTGTGGGTCGTTGCAGCCGGACTATTGTTGAACGATGTAGCACCGTGGACATGCTGCGGTGCCGCGCAGCGTAGTCCAACTATTGATGAAGTTCTTATCTGGGGGTAAAACGTTGCACACAAGTAACTAACTTGGCACCGCTACGAAATGGATGTTAAGCAGCACAAGTACACAATGCACTATCGCTGACATAAACGCGATGTGCACGTATAATGGTCACCTTATGCAGAAATGCTCATCAGATGTTTTCAAGAGACTAGTACTTATGTAAAAGCAAATATTACTTCTTATTGCTGACAAGACAACCTGTTTGGAGTGAAATCCCATGTTTACATTTCTTGTTGCTATCCAGGGTGGCCAATATCGTGCCCGTTTATTGCTTAATCATATATACCTCATATAGCAGTTAAACAATGTCTGGTACATTATTAACGTGAACAAAAATTAAGTAGCACGACAGGCATCAATGGGGACAATCAAGGATCATCGACTTGAGACCTTTTAATGCTGTGAATTACTTTCACGTGTGTGTTCTGTTTTGATTCTTTTCCCCAAGGTAACAAATAAGCGTGCATCGGATGCATGAGATCAGCAAACGATTGCAAGCTCTAGCTAAGTCATTTGAGTGAGTTGGGCATGGGCTGGATGTTGTCAACGTAGTAACAACCAAGCTAGTTAATGTAAAGTGACAGTTTTAGAGCGCAGCACTTAGGCGCCTGTGCCTGCTTTAAGCTTCGGCGGCATTGTTATAACATGTTATACCTCGTAACCGAGCGAACGCGGAGCGCAGCGTTAGATGAAAGAAAAACACGCGATGAGAAAAGTGGAGGAAGAGTGGAGGAGAGACGGCCTGCGCATGGACTTAGTTGCCACCACGGCACCTGCAGCCGCGTGGGTGATCTCATCTGTGCTTCAGAGGGTCTGGGGGTGGCGTGTAGGTGGGGAGGGTTACGCTCGTCCGCTGCGTCAGCTGCTGAGGTCAGCCCACGATACCAGCATGTGTTAACGGGAATCACTGCTCCTGCAAGAGGCGATGGCACGTGGCTGCGAGTAAGGCTCGATGTGACGCTTCCTTGGGTGTTGTCGCCGCTGACACTGGTGGCACGATTTCGCCGCGGCGAAGGGCTGCTCTCGTCATTGGTGAAACCAAAGCGTACGAAGAAAAGCGTGGTGCCGCGCAACGCGGGCTGTTCGGCGATGATGCCTGCGACATGACGTCAGATATGGTGCGTCGTCCAAATGGAAACAAAACGCTGCATGAGCTGCATGGCGGCTTCTGTGAATCATGCCCGCGGGTCACCCACGCGCTGCCTCTCGCGATCTCCCGATTAGCGAGGCAGTCGCGATACACATCGCCCCGTTTGCAATGTGCCGCACGAGACAGATTGTCCCCACCAGCTAGGCTACTCACAGCGTTATCTTCCAAATATAAACTGTCTACATATATAACCATAATACAAAATATTGGCACACGAAATGTAAACACACATACAGCTGCGCTCAAATTTCGCATTAGAGAGTATCGTCATCGTCGGTGAATAATTTTTAAAGGAGAAGTTCTTAGCATAGCATAAACAGGTGGCAACTACCTGTATTTAATCTCAAGACAAACACAATTATCGAGAGATTAAGCTTTTCATTGAATATGTAAAGAGATCGTAAATTTTGTGAAAAGGGTGGTGTAATTGGTCTCGCGTTTACCTTTCTTAATAAGTGGGTGTTTAGCGCGCACATGACAATGGAGTGAAGCCGAGGTTCATATGGCGCAAGACACAATATAGGACAGAAAACTAAGCCGTAACTGCTGTCACACCAATTCCGTCCATCAGTAGCTTGTAAGCAACGCGTGCATGTTCATTGTCCCAGCAACTTGCACTAGTCTCTACTAGAAGGGCATCATGTTTGCATTATAGATATTATTTCGTGAGCAATCCTAATAAACACAAAACATTGTGCAGGTTCCTTCATTAGCAACATGCGCAGGGCAGTACGAGGAAGGGGGAAACTATTGTTGCCATTCTTTATTTTCATAATAAATTAAGAAAGAGTTGCTTGGTTCAGCTTAGTAAATGCGCAGTAAGTTATGCGTAAATCTGCAAAATTGGCGCGTCGTATTATCATTTAGTTACTGAACGAGTATCCAAACAAATGAGGGTAGCCCCATGAGTACTGGGAAAGGGTGATCAGAAATTTCAAGTCAAGAGGCCACACTGGTTCAGCCTCTCTGCCAAAGGTAAAATTTGTCCTTAGTAAAGCAGGTATAGTGGAAAATCGGGTAGGCTTTCACATGCAATATCCAAATCCATACATCAGATGTAATATGTAATTCCTTCCCGTATTGCTCACCATTATACAAATCTTATTGCAACGCCGTGTGTCGAGTAATAATAACCTGAGAAATTAGAGCTCCGATAACTCATTACATCAAAAGCAACCTTGTTTGAGGCTTAGATATTGCATTTAGATCATGTGAATTGCGATCATGACATCATGCGCCTTCATATTGGTCAGCTTAGCATCAGTCGCTCTCTTCCTACTTCTTCAATCGATTACACCTTAAGTTATATGGTGCCCCAAGGCACTGCTGTATTCCTGGGGCCGTATTCTGTAGCCGTTCGCTTTGGAACCGGTTCGGTCTGGCTGTTGCCATTGGTCGGCGCTTCGTTGTCGTCATCCCTGATGGGCGGGCCGACAAATTTTGTTGACGTCACACAGGTTGTCAATCATCTGGAAAGGAACCGGTTCCCTGCTACGAGAGGAACCACGGAGAAGTGGTTCGCTCGAGAGTCGCGCGCGGTGGCGAGCATGATGTCGAGGGTTGCTAGAGCAACCGTGGCTGCCGGCTAGTCTCGCGCCACATGACGAGCCGGTACCTAGACGAGACGAGACAGAGACGGCAATGGCGGCTCCTTTGGTTGTGCTGCTGGCGAGCGCCGAAAGACAACGACGCGACGAGAGGCAACGACGCGACGCATTCGGCATGACCGAAGAAGAGTTTCGAAGGCATTTTAGGCTCTCCAAAGACATAGTGCAACGTATTTGCGACGAGCTGGAAGAACATCTCGGGCCTCAAAGATTTCGTGGTGTCGACACTACGATGAAAGTGCTCTGCGCGCTGCGGTTTTTCGCCATCCGGAGCTTTCAACAGTGCGTCGGGAATGAAGAATCGATTGCACTGTCGCAGCCTTCGGTCAGCCGGATCATTACAGCCGTCGCCAAGGCCATTACGGTTGTGGGCAAAGAAAAAGGATGGGTTAGATTCCCATCCACGGCGCAACAGAAAGCCGCCGTCACACGACGCCTTTCCTAGGTAGGGGTGCTCCTTGACAAATTAAACGAGTATTTCGCGCTGCTTCGCTGAAACATGAGGACCCAGCCGCCTGTCCTTGTGCGACGACATCGTTTCGGTTTCGGCGCGCGAACAAGTCCAAAACGTAAACAAAGCGAGGCAAGTTGTTTGCATAACGTATGGCACACCACCTAGCGACTAAATAAGAAAACAACACGAATAAAATTACAACTCTCAGTAGCCGTCTGCGCCGCAAGCTCACATTTATTACTGAAAATTATATTTGCAAGTGTTCTATACAAACCAATGTTTTTTTATCAAACCAGCAACATCCTTCGATTGCTATACCGTCCCCCAAATACAATCAAAAATGATGACGTGATCTTCCGGCAGGCCGCCGCTCGTTGGTTGGTTCCCCTCACGCCGCCCCATTCCACTCTTTCTCCGAGTGACGTAATCCCGACGTAACAGCCAGACCGAACCGGTTCCAAAGCGAACCGCTATAGAATACGGCCCCTGCACGCACACTAGAACAGCATATATGCTATGCACAAGCATCCCTTTCTGTCACTATAATGTGAAGGGGATGCATATTTGCTGTCAGAATATTCTTAGAAGCGTAACCCTCTAGCATTCATTAAAACCTCTGAAATGTAAGGCTCGATGCGCAGCCTTTCTGGCGAGACAGTTAAAGTTTATAATGGAAAACCACAGCGTTTGGCAGGAAGGGCACAAGTTGCTAAGTAACGGGTGCTTTGACATGGAAGATGATCGGTCGAGCGTGGCGCATGTCTCGCTTCGGCCACCTTGGCTTCTTCAGTGTACAAATGTTCTTTGCATATAAACCTCCTTCTAGACATACTGAACAGTGATACCATAATAAATAAATTAATTAATTATATTTATTAAATAATATTTCGAATTATATTCAGCATTAGATAGAAGAACCCGCCGTATCTTTACCTGCTGACAAGCATAGTCGCCAAACGACGTAGCAGTATTCGTATATTCGTATAGCTTGAACAGTAAAATAGCGTAAGGACGGGGGAACTGAATGCCGTGCAACTCACCTTGGAGGAAAGTTGCTGAGAAGCCACTGTATGCGTTCAAGTAGTCCGACTTGAAGAAAATGTGCAGCGCGCTACCCTTGGAGGTGATCGTGGGTGGCAGAAAGGGGCCGCAGAAGCGCCCGTGCAACCGTTTTGTGCCGTCGTCCATCACGCTCCAGACTGCCACAAAGTCATACTTGCACAGTGGCTGCCAGCGAGGTAGAAATCGAGTTAAACGGCGATAAGGTATAAAGGAAATATGCAGTGTGATGCTGGTGCTAAGTGTCATTGGCGCATAATTTGCTCGTAAAGGTACGAGAACGAGGTCTCTCAAACAAAATAAAAGATGGCACAGGAAAAGTCTTCAGGGAGACTTGCAACGAGGAGGAAAGAAGGAAAGAAACAATGAGGAGGAAAGAGAAATAAGAAAATTCCGGGAAGTGAACCTGACGCACGTCATGGTTTGTTACCCTATACACCGAAGAAAAGAGATACATTCATATGAAGCAAACAGACAATAAAGCCAAGGAAAACATAGGGGAAATTAGTCGTTGTTTGAAGCAAAATAAAAAAAAAAGTGATAAGCTAAACGGAAATGGATCAAGTGGAACAAAAAAGAACTCGTTGTTCTACCAAGGCGGCGCTGGCACTCGCACGAAGTGATTGCCCGCAGCTTTTGCAAGGTTAGCCTGCCGCAAGCAACACTATACTCCTTTTTCTCGTAGACGTGCACAGGCTTCTTGCATATTCCATAGATATTTTTATGGGACGTCACGGACTCAGCTTCTAGCATTGCTAGCACTTAAACAAGGTGGCAACGATGGCGTCAGCACACCTTATCATCACGCATATATTGTTTCGCTTACCGCATTATCACTGTTACCGATTTTTCGCTAGGTGAAAGACGCGCTTTTCGTGCAGTCGTCACGTTTCTTGCTTACGCAGCTTCTGGATGTGCTAGTTTCCTAAGGTGGCGGCCACGATGACGTCAATGCAAACCATCTATTCGCCAGCATGCGCGCGCACGTGTGTGTGTTGTGTGCGCACACGCGGTAAGGCTTCGCGCAGTAACCGCAGGCCCGAACGGCTCTCAATATCAAAGCATTTGATTTTTTTCCGCAGAGAATAATAGATGTCGCCTGCTCTGACTCGACTTACGACGGCGCCACGTTCCCGGTTTTCCGGAAGGATACATCTTGCTCTCATGCTTTCCGATTGGATGCGTGTAACATTTACCTTTACCCCTTTCGTTCACTAATAATAGCGTCACATTACCTCAGGAAACCAAAAGCGCTTTACGGAATAACATCGCGTAAAGGAAGAGAATGAATTCGTGAGCCTAATATCAAGGCACCAAGGCAAACATAACAGCAATTACACAGCGGGTTGCTGGCTCAATTGTGACGGTTAGATGCCCGCGTTTAATTTCCCCATTATTTGCTTCCTTCTTTTGTTTTCTTTTTCTGTATATGAACAACGTAGCGGGCATTATAACTTAAAGCTTTTTCAATCTATGGTCTATTCCATTTCCGCCATTAGACCTCCGCGATCGTTCAAATTTTTTCGGGCCACGGCAACTTGGCCTGTCTCGCGCTCGACGTCGTCAAAACAACGAAAACCTTCCATCTCACAATGACATGTACACACTGAATATGGATGCTTAGGCTGAACAACATCAACAAGAACAAAAACATTTTAGAGAGAATTATTTCCGACTGTATGTCTTTTTTGGCGTTAGCCCTCCGCTATAGTTAGCAATTTCTTGGCCAGTGCCCAATTCGCCATCCTTTAACGCGACATCACAAAACCACAGAAACTCACTCCGTGCAAGTGACGTATAAGCACCAAACATGTTATATGCTGAATATATATATATATATATATATATATATATATATATATACAATAGCCGGAGGCTCTGCGGTTCCGAAAGGAATAGCAGGTGGCTGTCCGCTGATTGCTCTGGCGCTCGATACTCGGAGCCACTGGCGAGCACGTATTTCTTTGCGTATAAATTAACTTCGAAACGGAGGATCAAGCGGACATTGACTATATTCTGAGCAAACACCACACACTCAACACAGTTACATAAAGCAGCGTTTGCTCACCATCGTTCTTATTTTTCATGGTTTCCTCTTTGGTGGTAGCAAATACAATACTCGTTGGTCGAAAGTGCCCCTCGATAGCGAGACCTGAATTGATCCCGCAGCGCTACGGCAAAAGTAACAGAAACGCGGCTTATACAGCCAATCAGTTCTTCCTAAAGCGGCTGCCATCTTGAGGGCGCTAACGACATATATTAAATTTGGAATCAGCGTATGTCTCGCTACGGGTTTAAAAATCGGAGTATTTGTGTTTTTTCGAAATGTATTCGAACCGCTTGAGCGTTGAAAGGTTCCAAAGTCATTTCGCTCTTAGAAGTACGGAATCGTTCATTTATTAGGCGTTCGTCTCCAAAACTAAGTTGCTATACGGCCCATTAAAAAAAGGAAAACGTCATGCTGAAACCGTCGATGATGATTATATACGCAAGCGAATAGCTTTGTTATACCGGTGAACGATCCGTAGATCATGAAATTGCAGCAGATGTAGTCAGGTTTAGGTAGGTGAGTTGTTGTGCGACCCAATATACGTACTAACACGAAAGGCGCTGCCAATAAGGGTACGATGATTTTCCCGCTGTTATACATTGGCCAGTTACATGGAAAAGGACCCAGCGTAACTTTTTCCCAGACCGGTAGGGCACGGGAACTATCGAAGCGCAGTGATGGAAACTGCCCAGACTTCTTGGGACTTTCGCTTCTCGGAATCTGCCTTTTCTCAGGCCTTACAGTCCAACGAAGGGGTGTGCAATGTGCTCCGTTTGCCGCTAGCCGAGCTGCACTTCGCGAGCGAGAACAAATACTCCGGTATCAACACTCTCAGCTTTTGTATCGTGGCGCAACAGTCACGGCACGGCGCTCGGGATTGGGAAGTTCGTAGCCCAAATCGCGTGTTCAACGCGTTTTTCTTTTTTCTTCTTTTTTCGCTCTCACTCCGTCCGTGTGCTATGAAACCATCCCCTCCCGTCCCCTTCCGAAGAGGTCTGCAAGACAGCAGCTGCAGTGGGAAATTCGAATGAAGAGGGAAAAAAAGTTTTGTTTAAAGAAAGAACACGTATTTAGACTCCTCACTATAGTGAGTTAAATAAAGAACTGAGCAAACCAGCGTGTGTGTGTGTGTGTGTGTGTGTGTGTGTGTGTGTGTGTGTGTGTGTGTGTGTGTGTGTGTGCGTGCGTGCGTGCGTGCGTGCGTGCGTGTGTGTGTGCGTGTGTGTGTGTGTGTGTGTGTGTGTGTGCGTGCGTGCGTGCGTGCGTGCGTGCGTGCGTGTGTGTGTGTGTGTGTGTGTGTGTGTGTGTGTGTGTGTGTGTGTGTGTGTGTGTGTGTGTGTGTGTGTGTCTACGAAAATACGGCCCGTATTGGGCGCACACTAACGGCTGGTTCAAGATCAAAATGAGTGAAGTTCAGCGTTGTCGGGTAGGCGGTGGTGATCTCCCAGACGCAGTCCACGTTGGGCCGGTACGACTTTGGAAACGATGGACTCGTGATGGTCCCACTCAATGCCTCGATCCTGCCGCCGCACGCTTCTGCGGAGAGTACACATAGACACATACGTTTCAGTGAGTGAAGTGACGCCATAGTGGACAAAGTACCCTACTGCAAAACCCAGTGCCACACGGTATTGTTGGCCTAGTGTCGCGCTGAATGCTGAAGCGCTGTACTGGTGGGACATACTGGGTAGCGCTGGGTACTGTTGAGAAAACCAGCTCTAGAACCAAAAATACGCGCTACCTGCCTACCATACATACATATCTAAATAGAAGAAAATGAGAGAGAGAGAGAGAGAGAGAGAGAGAGAGAGAGAGAGAGAGAGAGAGAGAGAGAGAGAGAGCAGTTCATTGCAGTAAAAATAAGCAGACCCATTATAAAGAAAGACGGCTTCACCTGTAGTCTCACCTCCCATCTATAGATAATAAGCTCAGTACCCTACCACTACGCCACGATAGAATATTTATCTTTGCTTTTTTAAATGCTGTAACATATTCTATAAAAAGCAAAGCACTACAGAAATCTCGGGTGACTCCAAGAACACACAATTAAAATCAGACAAGCAAGTGCAAGCGTTCAATAAAGCCATCCAGTCCATCAGTGATTCTTGAGAGGCATACACACTTCGAAACTGAGCAGCAGATTCTCGAAAGAACGACCGATTGCCCCGCGATGGTCCAGCATGCCTGTCGCACATTATACTGCACCAAAGGCTATGCAATTCAAGTGTTATGAACTTGTCATATGGTGGATCACAAGAGTTTTTCGATGGTATAGAAAGCAAATTGTTACATGTAAATATTTTTTAGTGTTCTCGGGAGAAAGTCATACAAGTACACTACAGCCATACAGTCTATAAAATAGTAATCAATATTTTCGGCACGCTGAAACAAACGATGGCTTGTCGACCACGGCACAGAACAACTCATGTCCTTCAACGAAGTTATGACAGAAAATGTCGCCAATTGTAACACAAAGCCAGATCGACCGCAGACCCAGGACGCTGTAAGGGCTGTTACTGCCGATTTGGTACCCGTTCCGCGTCCTACGCGCCAGCGAAATACAACATTATCTTAGTTAACAATGCGTAACAATTGACACATCTATGAAGTCAAATATTTCAATTAGAGAAGTGTCGGTGACTGCGGGTGGTAGCCTTCGGCGACAGCACATATACGCATGGGGATATATTGGTTGTAGCGCGAGAAGTCGCAGACGAATACATCTGTCTGTCCTCTTCGTCTGCATTTTTCTCGTACTGCCAACAATATGTTACCATACCAACTCGCCCAATTAACGATCCTGCCCCACATACGTATCCTTAGATCGCACTGCATCGGGGCTCACCGCTTCAAATGCGAACACCCGAGACACGAAAACACCGTTTATTTAAGGTTACTCACGTCAAAGCTACACGATTCGCCGCGGCATCCAGCTATAGGTGGCACCGCCGTCGCCTTGTTATAGTGGATAGACGGTCGACGACACGCATTGAAACGTACGCAGAGGCGTTCCTCTGTGAACAATTTTGCCCGACTTTCTGGCAATGAAGCGCGCTAACTGCAGTGATCTGCTCTTATGTTGTCCTCTAAATGTCACATCTTTGCCCGAACAACGGACAGCGTTTCTATTTACTTGAAAGAAGCGCAACCTCAGCCACAAAGTCTCTGTTTCGGCACCTTCTCGAGGTTTGTTGTGTATGTTTTGCTTGCGTTGCACTTGCTCTGTTAAGGTTGCTGCACCAGTTATTAATTCCGCATTCTCTGCGAATCCCGCACTGGCTTAAAAAAAGTCTGCATTCCTGCACTAGGAATTTAAATTAGCAAGTTAACGCGCACTCTGCATCGCCAATTGATGATCCTTTAATTTTAATTTTTTTATTCATTGGGATTAGCAAGCAGTGAATGAGTTAAATTCGGGCAGCTAGGAGACTGTGACTGACAGTATGTTAGTGGGATCAGCAGGTTGCTTCAGACGAGATTATTTTTATCGCCCTTGCCCGGTTACGCGCCCGACAGTGATGTGACAAGGTTATAATCATTTGAGGAGCTGCAATCCTAAGGTAATTTTATTTCAGCTAATAGTGACCACGGCCTTATATCAAGCTAACAAGAATAGAATGAATAGGGAGAAAATTATAATAGACGCCTTTCAAATCAGTGTTATGACGTCTTTCGTCTAGAGACTGCCGCGTGACATCAATGACCTTCGCATAAATACCCAATTTTAGGTTCCCCTTTGTGGCAGCGAATCAGAGTACAAATGCGCACGATTTAATTGTGAAGAAAAATTAATTCACCGAACATCCCTGGTCGCGTAACCACTAAGCGAGGGTCATGCAATTATCGCAATTATTATTACGACCTATCGTAATATAAAGTCTACGACGCGATATGGTATGAGTACACATTTACGACTCTTTTTTCTCCTGCTGACTGATATTCACGCCACCCCATAAAAGTTTCGTGGTATCACATACTTCATTCTAACTCACTGTGTTGACTTGTCAACACATCGTGACAAGTAGAACACGGTAGTCACGTCTCGCTGCTTTCACTTCGCTTATTTAGAACAAGGTAAAATGATTTTGTGATGTTCTCTAAACAGGAAGCGATAATAAAATTGAAGTAATTTTACCGAGTGGAAGGTGCAACAGTCACACACCGCTCGCTCTATACCTGGTCCCTGGTCTTACTGCAGTGCAATGACGACAGCGCAAGGTTAACTTGTACACTGTTCAATAATGTAGACCAGCATTTATATGACTGTGTTACAGCCACGGAAGAAGCGGCCTTGAAAGATATTCACGCCATACACGCACATGCGAGCACGAAGGGCTATTGGAGACCACGTGCGGCGAAATCCACATTCTCCGTGGTTCACCCTGTGCCCGCCAGGCGGCGACCTATCTCGCCACTGGCCTCCTTGAAGCACTTGGGTTCAGCGAGAGCAGTGGAAAAGCAAACATGTCCGCAATAGGCGTTAGTAAGGGGCGATAGGAGGATTGGTTGAAGAAAAGTAGGGAAACGACAAAAAACGGAGACGTACAAAAGTACAGTTCGAAATAGGGGATCAGAAAATTTGGGTGGGGTAGTTCATAGTGTTTTTTTTCTCTTTTTTGTTGTTTAACCTAGGTAGGACATCAGGCAGTATAGTAGCAAGAGCTTGGTGGTGCAAGTCACCGCTTCATTCCAATGGGGACGCCCATAACATCCATTCATCCATCCATGGGAAGCTCGTTGCTTTTCGAAGCGAGATCGAGATGCCTTAGAACACGCACCTATAAAGCGAGATATAAGAAGGAAGAAGAAGCATGTGCTTGCTGCGGTAAAGCTAGGGAAACTATGGAGCATGTTCTATTACAATGTCAAGGCGTCTAGCTAGCGGTCGATTTAGGTGCCACTGGCCTCCTTGAAGCCCTTGGGTCCAGCGAGAGCAGTAGAAAAGTAAACATGTCCGCAATAGGGATTAGTAAGACGCGATAGGAGGATTGCTGGAAGTAGGGAAACGACAAAAACGGAGACGTACAAAAGAACAGTTCGCAATAGGGGATCAGAAAATTTGGTTGTGTGAGTTCATAGTGTTCTTTTTCTTTATTGTTTACCCAAGGTAGAACAAGAGGCAGTATAATAGCAAGAGCTTGGTGGCTCAACCCACCGCCCTGTTCCAAAGAGGACACTCATAATATCCATCCAGAGTTCTCACCAAAACATTGGTGAGAATTACTTTGCGAAATTTTAAGGATTTAGATCCTGTGCGTATCGGTTTTTGCCAGAAGGCACGTGCTCTGCCTTATTATAGTATTATAGTATCATAGTATTTGCATTAGTAAAATCCGTGCAATACATGGCAAGAAAGCCAGGAAAGCGGGCAGTGCGTGGCGGGTGCCTCAAGGCAGATAAGGGGAAGGATGAGAATGGAGATGGAATCGAGTCAATCGGCACACACTGTGATGTTGATGCTAGGCTGAAGAAAATGGAGCCTTTGCAGGAACAGCTTGCCAAGCAGGTGGAAGAGCTCAAAAATGAACTAAATAGGGAGTGTGATGCACGGATTGTAGTGGCAAAAAGACTTGAAGCAGCCGAGGAAAAGCTGAACAGGACCGCCATTGTGAACGAGAATGGTCGTGACAATGGAACGCAGTCCCCCGACGTGACAGGAGATGGAGTGCCAGCAAAGTGCGTCGAATGCGTGTAACGTGGTGGGGCGTTAGCGGGAAAAAGCAGCACCTACCTTGAGGCAGCCACGCGGAAAAAGCAGGACTGCAGGGGTGAATGCCCCTTGTCGAGTCCGAAAAACGTGGAAAAGGACAAAGGGAAGCAGGGAGAGGTAGGAGGGAGTGAAATGGCGATTATCGCTGGCGACTCAAACCTAGTTAGGTGCTCTGAAGAATTTGTGGAGAGGGTGAAATGCGATAAAAGAGTGGCGGTAGGGACATTTTCGGGGCGGAGACTGGGTTCTGTCATGGAGCGACCAAAAGACAAGCTCGCTGAAAATGTCAACATCCGCAACCTTGTCATAGTAGCAGGTGGGCTAAACGACGTCGTAAACATGACATGGACAGCACTATATCCCAGCGCGTGGCGAAGGAGGTGGACGACTTGCGCGAGCTGTCCCCTCAGGTGCAAATCGTGGTGTGCACGGTGCCTCTGGTGCCTGTACTTGACAGTCACGTACAAATAGCCGTAATGGCTGCTAATGAGGCGATGTGCAAAATGAGCCGAGAGAAAGGTTTCGAGGTTGTCGAAGTAAGCAGGGAAGTGAGAAGGTTGTGGTGGTTTTCAACGAGACGGCATCTACTTCAATTACAGGCTTGCAGGAGAAGTGGGCTGGCAACTTGGTGGTCGCGCTGTTGCTTTTTGACGGGCACTCAGGAGGCCAGAGTAGGTAGTAATGAAGAAGGTTCCCCAAAGAAACCTCAGTATAGCATCGCCGTCAATAACAGAAAAAGTAGGAAAGCAAGGGAGAGAGCTCGCCATACAAAAGGCTACATAAACATGTAGGGAGGCAGAAGAAAATAAAAGTGGGCAGAGATTGAGGAGCAGTTAAAAAGAGAGCAAATAGGGGCGTATGCGGTTACGGAAACGCACCTTAGAGACTCGGAAGAGCCGCCAGTGATTGAAAATTATGTTTAGGGAGGGTGCCACAGAACAAAGTTGGAAAGAAAGGGAGGGGAGTCGGAATGCCCATTCATCAGGGAGCCAAATGGAAAAGAGTAAATTCATGATGTCAAGAGCATCTTTGGTTATCAGGTACAATGAGTGGGAAAGAAACTTGGCTGGGCGTTACGTATTTGTGGACCGGAAAAAATTGCACAGAGAAGAATAAAGAGTTAGTGGAATGCATAAGCGCTAATATTAAGGGTTTCGGGAATGGTGCTGAAATTGTCCTATTAGGTGACATGAATTCCCACATACGGGATTTAGATGGCTATACCGACAATAACGGGAAGTCAATGCTGCACCTCTGTGAGCAACATAACCTCGTGATCGTGAATAAAGGGCCTAAGTGTGAAGGACAGATCACGTGGGAAGTGGGATAGCGGCAATCGGCCATTGATTACTGTCTGATGACAGAAGGAATTCATGGTAAGTTGAGAGAAATGGTCATCGATGAGGAAGGGTTCAGCAGCATAGGGAGTGACCATAAACGCATCATTTTGAAAATGGGATATGTAGTTGGGAAAGAGAGCAAGGAGAGCAAAATGGCCAGCGAAAATTTGAACGCTGAACAAATAGCAAATATAGTCACTAGAGTTGAGGAAGAACTTGGCAAATGGCCAAGAGTGGGAATATGGTGAGCTTCTAAGTGTAATAACGACAGAAATACGGAAAGAGAAACAACATGTTCGTCGGAAAGGAAAAAAGAAACCGAAAAGCTGCTGGAACAAGGAGATACGAGATGCAATCGCCGAACGACCGAAAGCATCTCGAGAGCACAGGCAGGCAAAGAAGGCGCAGTTACCACAGGATGAAGTAACTAGTAAATGGGAAATATACCGGGAGAAAAAGTCTATGGTTCAAATAGTGGTGCAAGCAAAGATAAAAGGTGAACGTGAACGTTGGTTGTCAGAAATACGTGAGAAAAGGAAGGCCTCACCCAGAATATTTTGGAACCACATTAAAAAATTAGGCAGGAAGTGAACAAAATACAACAACATTTCCTAGACGAAGATGGAAACAAACTGGAAGGGGAAGCGGCAATAAATTACATCCGAAAAACAACAGCCGAATCTTTCCAAGGCAATGACGAGGCTGTATTTGGAGAAAAGAGAGCATGAAAGAGACCCATGTGGAAAAGGAGCTGGTGCTGAGTAATTTCAACAAGACGAGGTTCTCGTTAGACTGATTAATGAACTAGGACCAAAAAGTAAGGAAGCTCTGGTGAAAGCAGTGGAAAATAGTTTAAAAGATAGACGAATACCAGAGAGCTGGCGACAAAGTAGAATGAATTTAATTTATAACGATAAGGGGGATAAAGGTAGAATTCGCTCGCATTGGCCATTACATTGGTAATATACAGGCTAGCAATTCAGGCAATCAAATTAAAGCTGCAAGCATGGGCAGAGAATAATGGCAATTAGGGAGAACTTCGGACTGGCTTCAGGAAAGGTAGGCGTTTCGATGATAACTTATTTGTTCTTGTTCAGTGCGTTGAAATATCAAAAGTATAAAGCAGACCGTTATATGTGGCCTTTTTAGACATTACAGAAGCCTATGACAAGGTAGACCGCAACATATTGTGGGATATTCTGGAAGGGGAGGGCTTAGGTGACGATTGTCTACAGCTTTTAAGAGAGATTTACCTAGAAAATACCATTTGCGTTGAATGGAAAGGGATGAGGAGCTAGGAGAAGGTTGATATCAAAAAGGGACTGAGGCAGGGGTGCCTATTATACCCACTGCTGTTTATGATGTACATGGGGAGGATGGAGAGGCCGCTAGAAGGACGTTTTATCGGGTGTAATCTTTCATACAAACAGGCGGGTAAAGTAGTAGAGCAGCAACTTCCAGGTTTATATTATGTGGACGACATTATGCTGCTAGCTAACAAGCAGTGATTTGCAACGTCTGGCTAATATCTGTGGACAGTACGGCAACAATTTAGGTTTGAAATTCAGTGTTCGAAAATCAGGCGTTATGGTGTTCGATAAAAGCAGTGAACAGACAGGGGCAATACTGGGCCCGAAATACTTCGGGCAAGAGAATATAAATATCTTGGTATATGGATAAACGAAGGCAATATATACATGGAAACACAGGAAAAACTAACAGTGAAGGGTAAGAGAAATGCAGTCATAATGAAGCACAGGACGCTATGGGGATACTAAAGGTACGAGGTGCTCAGGGGTATGTGGAAAGGTGTAATGGTTCCAGGATTTACGTTTGGAAATGCGGTTGTTTGCTTTAAATCAGGGGTACAATCAAGACGCGATGGAAAGGAAAGGTCAGTTGGACGCCTCGCATTGGGCGCTAACGGGAAGACTACAAATGAAGCTGTGCAGGGTGATTATGGGTTGGACTAGTTTTGAAGTGAAGGAAGCTCGCAGTAAAATTGATTATGACGAACGACTGAGGTATATGGAAGTAAATGGGCTATGAGAGCGTTGAGGTATCTGTACAGGAAAAACATTGATTCACAGTGGAGGAAGAGAACTAGGACGCTTACCAGCAAGTAAGCGCCCTCTGGTGTGAGCAACAAAGCAACAAAGAACGTCAAGCAGAAAGGGAGAGAGACTGACTGAAACAATCTCATGGGTGGC
This sequence comes from Dermacentor andersoni, assembly GCF_023375885.2. Taxonomy (NCBI): domain Eukaryota; kingdom Metazoa; phylum Arthropoda; class Arachnida; order Ixodida; family Ixodidae; genus Dermacentor; species Dermacentor andersoni. Next base: position 306,223,144 of record NC_092814.1, read on the forward strand.
GGCAATGGAAAAGAAACCTGCCATGAGTAAATACTTACGAGGAAAAAACGAAATCAGGAAAGAAACAATTTAGGATAACTCAAGGGGAAGTTCATAACTTTTTAAAGCGAGATCGGGATGCCTAAGAACACGAAGCAATAATGCGAGATATAAGAAGGAAGAGGAAGGATGTGCTTGGGCTGCGGTAAAGCTGTGGAAACGATAGAGCATTTTTTATTGGAATGTGATGACGTCTGCCGAGCAGTAGATTTAGGCACCACTGGCCTCGCGTTCAGCGAGAGCCGTGGAAAAGTAAACATGTCCGCAATGCAGAATAGGAAGAGGCGATCGGAAGATTCGTGGAAGTAAGGAAACGACGAAAAACGGATACGTACAAAAGCAAAGTTCGCTATAGGGGATCAGAAAATTTGTTTGTGGGAGTTCATAGTGTGTTTTATTTCGTTTTTTTTTTCTTTTTGAACCTAGGTAGGACATTAGGGAATATAATAGCAAGAGCTTGGTCGCGCAACCCACCGCCCCGTTCAAAAGGGGACGCTCATAACATCCATCCGTCCGTGCGTCCGTCCATCTATCCATCCATCCATCCGTCCATCCGTCCATCCATCCATCCATCCATCCATCCATCCATCCATCCATCCATCCATCCATCCATCCATCCATCCATCCATCCATCCATCCATCCATCCATCCATCCGTCCATCCAGAGTAGATTTTCTTCGGAAGACTTGTTTATTCCAGAGCCCGGAGGCACCAACTACGTGTAGGCGCTGTTAAGAACGGCCAGCTGAGTTGCAAGTTTTGCCAGCCGGTTGCGACATTGACGTCAAGGCTTTTCCTGAAACGCCACCGCAAACCTCTGGCTTCGGCGTCACTAAGTCGACTGTGTGCGAAGAATAATACGCGCGTCCTCGGCTCTCCGTCGCTAGAGCTAGGATGCGTTCGACGAAGCAGGCTTTGTGCCGAACACGACACCGCCGAGGGAACGTAGTCCGAGGCCGCTTCCCACACGCCGTTTGAGATGCAATACAATGGGCTACCGGCCGCGCTGCGGGGGTCAGCTCCGAGCTCTACGAAGTCCGTGTGACGTCGGTTCCGGACCGTGAACCTGTGTGTGTGTGCGTGTGTGTGTGTGTGTGTGTGTGTCTGTGTGTGTAAGCCGTTCCGCGGAGAGGCGGCATGTTTACGATGTCTGGACGAACGTTTCCGTCACCTTGCTATCGAGGGGGGGGGGAACCAAGTGTTTATAAACCGCTGTTGTCCGGCTGCTCAGTGCACTTTCTTAAGTCATGTTAGACTGATGTAGTTTCTCAAGCAGTCCTGTTACACTGAGGTCATGCTAGACTGATGTAGATACTGTAAATAAACCAATGTTCCTCGTTCTCGATGAGAAGCAGTCCTTCCCTTCATCAACGTCCTCAGCGTTGATAACTTGGACGACGGCATGGGCCAGCTACCTTCTAATTCATGCCAGACTCCAATCTTGACAACAGGTTACGAGCCATGGCATTAAGCCCCCAATCCTGAAAACTGGCTGACAGCGGTGAGATCGACTTTGCGACGTGGTGCTGTGTCTGCGGTGAGTGCTTGGTTCTTGCTTTGACTCTCTAGGCTTCATTTTGTGGTTGTTCTGTTTAGAAAAGCAGGGAAGCTAGATTCTTGATTGTTAGCTAGGTTGTGTTTTCCTAGCTAGATTTAGCGAGCAGGACCAAGGCAGTAAAGCAGCAATCATGGAGCTAAAGAAACTGCTGAGAGACGAATTGTTGATTGTTGGTGAGGAACTGGGCCTAGATGTAAGCAAGGAAATGCTAAAATCAGAATTATTGGAGCTAATTTTCGAAGAGACCAGTGAAAAAGAAATTGAAATGGGATTGGAACTTCCAAAGAAAGAGAGAAACGGCAAAGAGAAAGAGAAGAACGAGACACAGAAGAATGGGAGAGAGAAGAACGAGACAGAGAGAGAGAGAGAGAGAGGAACGCGATAAAGATCGCGAGTTAAGAAAAATGCAACTTGAACTTGAAAGCAAACGTTTGGAGTTGCCTCAAGGAAGTTAAGGGGCTCTGGGACGATCAAGTTAGGCAGCTTCATACCGCATGGACAGGCTATTAAAGCCATTTGAGCTCGGGACCGACATAGGCTTCTTCCTAAGCAATTTTGAAAGGACTTGCGAGGAGATGAACTTCGATCCGAGGACATGGCCACAGCGTTTGCTGTCTATGTTGCCGTGCGAGGCGGCGGAAGTAATCGCCAGACTCAGTGCACAGGATGCATATGATTATGCGAAAGTTAACGCTAGCCTCCTGAAGAAATACCGCCTTTCAGCCGAAGCTTTTCGGCAAAGGTTTAGGAGCACAGGCAAGAAAGATAGCGAGGGGTATGCGGAGTTTGTATACGGCTTAAAGGCCAACCTATTCGAGTGGATGAAAAGCGCGGAAGCGTACGACAGCAGAGACATGATCATTGAACGCATGTGTCTAGGGCAGTTTTACAAAAGCATCCCCCAAGCTGTGAAACTGTGGGTGCAAGACAGAGCGAATGTAAACACTGTGGAAATGGCGGCTGAATTAGCCGAAGAGTACGCAACGCGTAGAAAGTTGAACGCCGAGGACGGAAATTGGGATGGTCGAAATGGACCGCAGAAACCCTTTCCGTTCAAAAAGGCTTCGCAGACTACACGATCGAAGCCTGTAGACGGGGAGGAAAAGCCGGCAGAAAAGAGCGAGGAGAAACTTAACGAGGAAACCACACAAAAGGAACAGAAAGAAAATTCGAATCTTTTAGGCCGATCCGCTGTTATAGATGCCACAAACTGGGACATATAGCTGTAAACTGCGGGAAGCCTAGCGTAGTCTTCCCCTACGTGGAGGAAAAAGACGAGAATATGGAACTTTTAAGCCCATATGTTCACGAGCTGTAAGTTAATGGTAAACCATGCCGGGTGCTGCGAGACAGCGCCGCCACGATGGACATTGTCCATCCGTCTTACATGACGCTAGATCACTTCAGCGGAGAAGTAGCATGGATCAAACAGGTTGTAGAACAAAACAGCGTGTGTCTGCCCATGGCCAAAGTCAAAATCAGTGGACCATTCGGGGAGCTAGAGACTGAGGCTGTAGTTTGCAAATTTTTGTCACTGCAGTACTCTTACATCTTTTCGAAACGTTCGAATCAGTTACTGCGTGACAAAGGGCTTAAACTGGGAGAGGGCATAGCACAGGCATTGACCCGCGGCCAAGCTCGTAAAATCGCGTCGCTTTCGGCTGAAAATGTACAAGCTGCCCCAGCAGAAGCAAAAAAGGGGGTAACTTGAATACCCGAATCCGAGCTAGGCCCGAAGGCCAAAAAAACAGTTCAGGAGAGCCTGCCAGCTGACCAGCTCAATGAGAGCGTAGCACTAGAGTGTCAAAGTTAAAGCCTGCAGGAAGAGCAAGCTGACGCAATCGCAACCGAGACAGGGTCGTTATTATCACCGGCCTCAAAGAACTTTGATAAGCTCTTACGTGTGGACAGAGAGTCACTCCCAGTGGAACAAAAGAAGGATGCCAGCTTAGCTAAATTATACCACATAGCTAAAGAAGGCGTTGCTAGGCACAACGTGACGATACAAGAGAGAGGAGGATTCTTGTATCGGGGCACCACAGAGATCGAAAGGGTAGGATTCTTGATCAATTAGTTGTACCTACTAAGTACAGGGAGGACTTTTTTAGTCTCTCTCATGGAAATGGGTGGTCCGGCCACCTAGACATAAACAAATCAAAGGAAAGATTGCTTATGGAATATTACTGGCCTGGCTGTTTCAAAGACGAAGAAAACTTTGTAACATCATGCGACGCCTGCCAGCGCTCGGGTAAACCAGGAGAGAAATGGAAAGCTCCACTAAAGGTAGTGCCCTTAATAACAGAACCTTTCAGACGACTTGTGATAGACACAGTAGGGCCTCTACCAAAAACAAGATCGGGTAACAGGTACTTGTTTACCGTGCTGTGTCCGGCTACAAAGTTTCCAGAAGCAATCCCTCTGAAAGAGCTCAGCTCCACCGAAGTAGTAGACGCCCTTTTGACGGTGTTTGCACGAGCTGGGTTTCCAGCCGAAATTCAGGTGGATCAAGGGTCAGTATTTACGAGCGCACTGACTTCCACATTCTTGCAAAAATGAGGGGTAAAGTTAATACACAGTTCCGTCTATCACCCTCAGACAAACAGTGTAGAGAGGTGGCATTCAGTGCTTAAGCGAGTTTTGCGTGCGAACTGTTACGAGCACAAGGAGGACTGGGAGAACTGTCTGCCGGCAACTTTGTTTTGCTTTGCGAACGGTTCCACATGAAGCGACAGGGTTCTCGCCAGCAGAACTAGTGTGCGGGAGGACACTCCGTTTTGCAGTACGAATGTTAAGAGAGATGTGGGAGGAAAGAGGAGATAGTCCTACAGTGGTTGAATACGTGCTAAATCTGCTGGAACGGCTAAGCGCAACCAAAGAACTAGTCGAAAAGAACATGGGAACATGGAACATGGACAAGAATGCGAGGCTTCGTACGTTTAACGCCGGAGACCAGGTAATGATCCTCAAACCTTCAAGAAAGAACAAGCTTGAAGTTCACTGGGACGGGCCCGTTAAAGTGTTGCACAAACTTTTAGATACTAACTATGCTTTGAAAATGCCCCGTAGCAGGACGGAGGTGAGGATATATCACTGCAATTTGATGAAGCCATATGTAGAGCGCAGCGGAGTTGTTAACTATACGCTCAAAGAGCAGTATGGCACTAGCACCAAGTTTAAGGAGTATAAGTTGACCTCCAACTCTGAAATCGGCCTAGAAGAAGTAGTAAAACATTCGGTAAGCTCGCACGCTCTAAGACCGCAGCAGCTAGATGAGGTAAAAGAGGTGTTAGGGGAATATCTCGACAGATTCAGCGAGCGGCTTGGTAGAAACGAACTAATAACGCATGAAACGAAGCTGAGATCAACCGAACCCGTAAGATGAAAGCCTTACAGGGTGTCTCCGAGACAGAGAGAGATTATGGAGGCAGAGATACAGCGCATGCTAGAGTTGGGAGTTATTGAGCCCGCTGAGAGTAACTACACGTCACCGCTAATACTGGTAGAAACCCCTAACAAGGACCCTCGTCCGTGCGTTGACTACAGGAAGTTAAATGCCATCACTAGGGATCAGCTGTACCCAATACCCAGCATTGAGGAACGAATTGAAAGAGTTGGCGCTGCTAAATACATTTCAAGTATAGATCTCGTGCGGGGGTACTGGCAAGTTCCCCTTTCAGAAAGTGCCAGCCGCTATGCCTCATTCATCTCACCTGTAGGCACTTTTCGCCCTCTCGCACTCAGCTTCGGGCTGAAGAACGCGCCGTTTAGCTTCTCTAAGTTAATGGATATTGTCGTAAAAGACTTGCAGGAGTTTGCCTTGCCATATCTTGGTGATGTAGCAATTTTTTCGGACAGCTGGAAACAACACGTATCGCACCTCAAACAGGTGTTCTCACGGTTAAGGGAAGCCGGATTAACGATGAAAGCGGAAAAGTGTAGATTTGGTTGTTCACACGTTCCTTATCTGGGCCATGTTGTCGGCCAGGGCACGAGACGGCCGGCTGAACTGAAAATAGCTACGATTGCAGACTTTTCTCAGCCTCACACGTAAACAGACCTTCGTTCATTTTCTGGACTCGGGGGGTACTATCAACGGTACATTCCGAATTACTCGCAAATGGCAAGTTCATTAACGGACGCCCTCCGAAAGGGAGCACCGAGTAGTGTCATCATCATCATCAGCCTAGCTACGCCCACTGCAGGGCAAAGGCCTCTCCCATACTTCAGCAACTACCCCGATCATGTACTAATTGTGGCCATGTTGTCCCTGCAAACGTCTTAATGTCATCCGCCCACCTAACTTTCTGCCGCCCCCTACTACGCTTCCCTTCCCTTGGAATCCAGTCTGTAACCCTTAATGACCATCGGTTATCTTCCCTCCTCATTACATGTCCGGCCCATTAACATTTCTTTTTCTTGATTTCAACTAAGATGTCATTTACCCGCGTTTGCTCCCTGACCCAATCTGCTCTTTTCTTATCCCTTAACGTTACACCTATCATTCTTCTTTCCATAGCTCGTTGCGTCGTCCTCAATTTCAGCAGAACCCTTTTCGTAAGCCTCCAGGTTTCTGCCCCGTAGGCGAGTACTGGTAAGACACAGCTGTTATACACTTTCCTCTTGAGGGATAGTGGCAACCTGCTGTTCATGATCTGAGAATGCCTGCCAAACGCACCCCAGCCCATTCTTATTCTTCTCGTTATTTCAGTCTCATGATCCGGATCCGTGGTCACTACCTGCCGTAAGTAGATGTATTCACTTACCACTTCCAGTGCCTCGCTACCTATCGTAAACTGCTGCTCTCTTCCGAGACTGTTAAACATTACTTTAGTTTTCTGTAGATTAATTTTCAGACCCACCCTTCTGCTTTGCCTCTCCAGGTCAGTGAGCATGCATTGCAATTGGTATCCTGAGTTACTAAGCAAGGCAATATCATCAGCGAATCGCAAGTTGCTAAGGTATTCTCCATCAACTTTTATCCCCAATTCTTCCCACTCCAGTTCTCTGAATACCTCCTGTAAACATGCTGTGAATAGCATTGGAGATATCGTATCTCCCTGTCTGACGCCTTTCTTTATTGGGATTTTGTTGCATTTTTTGTGGAGGATTACGGTGGCTGTGGAACCGCTATAGATATCTTCCAGTATCTTTACATACGGCTCATCTACACCCTGATTCCGTAGTGCCTTCATGAATGCTGAGGTTTCGGCTGAATCAAATGCTTTTTCGTAATCAATGAAGGCTATATATAAGGGTTGGTTATATTCCGCACATTTCTCTATCACCTGATTGATAGCGTGAATATGGTCTATTGTTGAGTAGCCTTTACGGAATCCTGTCTGGTCCTTTGGTTGACAGAAGTCTAAGGTATTCCTGATTCTATTTGCGATTACCTTAGTAAATATTTTGTAGGCAACGGACAGTAAGCTGATCGGTCTATAATTTTTCAAGTCTTTGGCGTCCCCTTTCTAATGGATTAGGATTATGTTAGCGTTCTTCCAAGATTCCGGTACGTTCGAGCTCATGAGGCATTGTGTATATAGGGCGGCCAACCTTTCTAGGACAGTGTTCCCACAATCCTTCAACAAATCTGCTGTCACCTGATCCTCCCCAGCTGCCTTCACCCTTTGCATAGCTCCCAAGGCGTTCTTTACCTCTTCCGGTGTTACTTGTGGGATTTCAAGTTCCTCTTGACTATTCTCTCTCACCTTACCGTCGAAAGTGTTGCTGGTACTGGTACTGTATAAATCTCTCTAAAACTCTTCAGCCACTTGAACTATCTCATCCATATTAGTAACGGTATTGCCGGCTTTGTCTCTTAACGCACACATCTGATTCTTGCCTATTCCTAGTTTCTTCTTCACTGCTTTTAGGCTTCCTCCGTTCCTGAGAGCCTGTTCAATTCTATCCATATTATAGTTCCTTATGTCCGCTGTCTCACGCTTGTTGATTAACTTAGAAAGTTCTGCCAGTTCTATTCTAGCTGTAGGGTTAGAGGCTTTCATACATTGGCGTTTCTTGATCAGATCTTTCGTCTCCTGCGATAGCTTACTGGTTTCCTGTTTAACGGCGTTACCACCGACTTCTATTGCGCACTCCTTAATGATGCCCATAGGATTGCCGTTCATTGCTTCAACACTATGTTCCTCTTCCTGGGTTGAAGCCGAATACCTGTTCTGTAGCTTGATCCAGAATTCCTCTAGTTTCCCTCTTACCGCTAATTAATTGATAGGGTTCTTGTGTACCAGTTTCTTCCGTTCCCTCCTCAAGTCAGTGTACACTGGGATAAAGACAAAGAGAGCGCTTTCCAAAGTTTGAAAACGCTATTAGTTTCTCGTCCTGTGCTTCGCGCGCCAGACTGCACAAAGGAATTCATAATTCAGTGCGACGCAATCGACAGAGGTATGGGCGTGGTAATTAGTGAGGTCGGCGACGATAACGAGGAGCATCCTATCCTCTATGCCAGCCGTAACCTAAATGTGAGAGATGAAGTCTACAGCGCTTCAGAGAAGGAATGCGCTTGTTTAGTTTGGGCCGCACAGAAGTTGTCGTGTTACTTGTCCGAATCGAAGTTCATCTTCGAGACCGACCGCTGTCCTCTGACGTTGCTCACTCAATGTCCCACAAGAATGGCCGCTTGCTCCGATGGAGCCTCACTCTCCAAGAGTACAACTTCTCCGTTAAATATAAGAAGGGAAAGTTGCATAGCAATGCGGATGGTTTGAGCAGGCTAATATGAATTCTGCGTTTGAGGGTCCCGCCAAAATTTTAGGGTTGCTAGTGTTAATTTTGTTAAAGAAGATCCCCTCTCATTTAGCAGGATTCCATCCATGATTGCTGAATTTGTCAGCCCGAAATTGCTTCAAAAATTGGCATAGAGAAATGCAGCATTTTTTGTTTCTGCATTTATGTTTTCTTTGTAGCCTAGCGGGTCACCTCGGCGCAGAGCCGTGTTGTGGGGTTCGTTTTGCAGGTGCCTGCCCTTCTTGGATGTTTTGGGGCGGTGACATCATTACACAAGTGGTTACTGCGAGCCACGACATCACCCCCTGGCCACCAGCCGTTCTCTTCCTGCCCAGCGGTTATCAGCGCTGGACAGTCGAGACTTTCCGGGCCATGGAGGCGCTGTTAAGAATGGCCCAGCTGAGGTGCAAGTGTTGCCAGCCGGTTGCGACGACGGCGGCGTCAACTTTCAAGGAACGGCATCATTACGCTGTAGCCTCGTCGCCGTTGTGACTGAAAGAGTTCGACGAAGCAGGCTTTGTGCCGCAACACGACACCGCCAACCAGGTCAGCCGCGAGCGGGGGAGTGGCCGCGGGAACGTCGTCGGGGACCCCTTCCCACGCGCCGACCAAGACGCAGGACAATGGCTACCCGGGTGCGCTGCGAGGGTCAGCTCTGAGTTCAGCTCCGAAGAACAATACGCGCGTCCTCGGCTCTCCGTCACTGGAGCTAGGATGCGTTCGACGAAGCAGGCTTTGCGCCGAGCACGACACCGCCGAGGGAACGTAGTCCGAGGCCGCTTCCCACGCGCCGTTCGAGATGCAAGTCAATGGGCTACCGGCCGCGCTGCGGGGGTCAGCTCCGAGTTCTACGAAGTCCGTGTGACGTCGGTTCCGGACCGGACCGTGAACCTGTGTGTGTGTGTGTGTGTGTGTGTGTGTGGGTGTGTGTGTGTGTGTGTGTGTGTGTGTGTGTGTGTGTGTGTGTGTGTGTGTGTAAGCCATCCCGCGGAGAGACGGCTTGTTTACGATGAATGGACGAACGTTTCCGTCACCTTGGGATCGAGGGGGGGGGGGGGCGAGTGTTTATAAACCGCTCTTGTGCGGATGCTCAGTACATTTTCTGAAGCATTCATGTTAGACTGATGTACTTTTCTCTCGCAGTCATGCTAGACTGATGAACTGCATGTAGATACTGTAAATAAACCCTTATTCCTCGTTCTCGATGAGAAGCAGTCGATCCCTTCATCAACGTCCTCAGCGTGGATAAGTTGGACGACGGCATGGGCCAGCTACTTTCTAATCCATGCCGGACTCCAATCTTGACAACGGGTTACGAGCGATGGGATTGAGCCCCCAATCCTGACAGCGCACTAAGCTGTGCTATGTTTGACACATTACCTGACGCCCAAACGCAAGGGTCACGGGACGGCTCATAAGGCCCGCTTTACGATGACGGGTCAACGTGCGAGGTCAACGTCCGTTCACGGTGTCTGCAACTGCGCCATTTTATGAAAGGTTAATGACCATCAGGTACTGGTTCAGCTAATTGCTTTAAAGAGCCAACAATGTCCGACCGTGAGAACGGAGTCGACGGTGGCGGCGCAGTCTTGCCCCGCGAGCGATACAATGGTGACATGCGTTTGGTGAAACGCTACCGCGCGTTCGATGTAGCACTCCTTCCCACCTAATTTACGAGTGGCTATAACCCCAATAGTCCGGATGCCGTCGCTCTCGGCAGCTTTTTCTGATGGTGATTGGTGGTGACTGCTAGGACTGGGTGCTGCTTCTGCTTGTTGATGTACCAGTGGGGAATCCGGTGGTTGTGCTGAGCTAGCCTCAAGCCCTTCCGCTGCCCCAGGCTTATGCGCGATTATGTATCCATAGTTAGCCAAGAAGGTCAACCATCTGGGCACTATCGCTGTAGCAACAACGCTTCCCTGCCTCTTTGGGTCGAACAGTACTATCAGGGGCTGGTGGTCTGTTGCTACCTTAAAGATTCTTCCATACAGGTATTTTTTGAATTTTTTTTACGCCAAAGGCGATACTCGGGGCGTCTTTTTCAATGTGCCCGTAGTTGTGCTTTGACGCGGTGAGAGACCGTGAGGCAAACTCTATTGTCCCCTCAACGGCATTCTCCACATGCGACAGTACGGATCCGACGCCATAATCCGAGGCATCACATGTGACTTGAATGTCTTCGCGAAATTCGTACAACTCAAGAACACTCTCATCATGCAGTCAACAGCGTCTTGCACTTATTGAGCGCATCGTCACATTGTCGTGACCAGTGTCACTTGGTTTCTGCGTAGCAGCTCATGTAAGGGTTCCAGCAACGTTGCCAAATTCGCCAGGCATGTGGAATAAAAATTTACCAAGCCCAAAAATGCTTTCAGTTGCATCACATTTACCTGTTTGCGTGAGTTCTTTATGGCCAGTACATTATCCACAGTAGAATTCAGCCCGTGTCTGTCAATTTCTTGACCCAGATAAGTTATTTTCTGCTGAAAGCACTTGTACTTTTCGGCGTTGACCTTTATACCATGCTTTCTTAGGCGCATGAGCACTTGCTCGACTCTTTCTCGGCCCTGGTCGTAGTTCTCCACAGATATGACGACATCGCCCAACTAGCAGACGGTTCCCGGTAAGCCGCCCAAGATCTGACCCATTACTTCTCGGAATATGGCAGGCGCACACGCGACGCCATAAGTCAGATGCTGGTACCTGAAAAGACCCAGGTGCGTGTTCGCTGTGAGCAATTCCTGTGCTAGCTCGTCTAATCCAAACTGTAGATACGCCTTTGATAGGTCAATGACCGAGAAGACGGTTCCGCCTTGCAACGCCGTGAAAGTATCCTCTGGTAAAGGCAGAGGGTAGCGGCCGACTCCTATTGTCGGATTTAGTGACACGATAGTCACCGCACATATTTATCTTTAACTTTCTTAAGCACGGTAACAAGAGGCGTCGCCCAAGCACTATACCTTACTCTGCACACGGCTCCTGCCTTTCCATGCTAACCAATTCCTGTTCAACCTGTTCACGAAGAGCATATGGCACTGGCCGCTCCTTACAAAAGACTGGCCTAATTCAGTCTTTGAGCTGAATGCTGGCTTTAAAACCGTTGACAGCGCCATAACCAGGTTCAAACACTTATTTGTGCAGGTTAGTTATCGGAAATGCCTTAGTCACAGTCTTCATGCTCGTGACTTCATGCGACCTAATTTTAATTTTGGTCAGCCAGTTTCAACCAAGCAATGTTGGTATCCTATCTGCTTTGGCGTCCTTTGCTATAACCAGCAACAGTGAATAGCATTGATCATAGTATCGAACATTAACTTCTATCACGCCTTTGATTTCGATAAGTGCGTCACTGTGACTAAGTTCACATTAGCTTCTCTGAAGCTCGCTGAGGAAAAAAACTTCACGCACTCAGATTCGAACATAAACGACACAGCAGCACCCGTATCCAACGCCATGGTCACTTTCTTTCCACTTACATACTTCTAACGTAACTGTAATAGGTGGCATGCGTATAAGAGTGAGAGCGAGTATGATTAATTCCATAGTCGAGCTGATTAACTACTTTGGTTTTACACATTTTAGCCAAGTGCTCTTCTTTACGACATTTGCAACAAGTACTGCTAATGAATGGGCAACTTAATCGCGCATGATGTCCCGCACAGCGATGACACGAAACTTTAGTCCCATGCGACGTCATTTTTTTAGCCTTTGCGAATGCGTTGCTCCTCGCGTTCTTCACAGCACTTGCTTGTTGACGCCGTCCTGTTGCATGTCTTTGCCAGTGAAGGTCAGAGACGCCCGCAGCGAGGACTTAGCTTCTCGTCGAGACCATTTGCTGAGTGTCTTTCGAAGCGGCTTCCATAGGCACAGCGATGGTGCAGGTGCGTTCCCAGGTCAGTTCAGCGTCAGGCGTGGCGAATAGTCGGCAGTGTGTAGCATGTGTTTGAAGGCCGGCGATTAGTGGGTCCCTGAGAGCTTCCTCTAGAAACGCGCCGGACGCGCACGTTGTTGCCAATTTCTTGAGACCCACGATGAAATCCGTACCGCTTTCATGCTTCTCTTCGTTTCGTTGGTGGAAGCGATACCTCTTCGTCCCCACGGATCTTCTGGCAGTGTAGTGCTTTTGCAGTGCACCAACGGCGTCCTTGAATGACACCCTCGTGGGCGTCTTTGGAAGTAGCATGCTCCTTAGCGTTCCGTAAGCCTTTTTGCAGATTGTAGTGAAGAAGAGCTGCTGTTTCTTGATTTCTGCAATGTCACTGGCTGCGACAAAGCACTCGAGTCGCTCGAGGTAGACTTCGAAGTTCCCGGTGTGCGGGTCGAACTTCGGCAGCTTTCCAAGTGTAGGGCCCGAGGTCACCATCTTCAATGCATCTTGCGGCGTCCCATCCTCGTCACCAGTATGTTGCGACCAAGGGCCCTATAACGTAAAACTATTTCAATATCTTTTATTCCAACCTCCTGACGTCAAACTTGCGTAACCGCCGACGCAAGCACCGGGTGGTCACCCGCAGGGTTTTCTGAACAGACCGATCAAACGCCCTCCACGTTCATAGGAGGCCACTTTTGTTTGCTTTAAAAACGAATAACATTGCCTGCACTCAGCGGCTTTTTTTTATCTAATTGGCTGACAAAAGGCGAGGAGTGCGCTCAAGTAGAGAGGGATTCGACGGGGCCGAGCATAACCGGATGAAGAGGGTGGTGGCGGCGTCTGCGATTGTTCGGCTTTCCCTTACTTAGCTAGCGGTGGCTGGTCGAAAATTGCCGTGGCATGCAACGGAAGGTTGAGAATGCGGCTAAAACGGATCCTCAGGAAAGAAGAGTTGGCAGAGCGAGGTCATAAACCTGCTGAAAGTGCTCCAAAACGTGACAGGGCCACGACGAATTTTTTTTATAGGCAAATAAAGCCTTGCTCTTCGGTATATGCGGATAGCCAGTGGCTGAGCTATCGGCGACAGCCATCTTTTATTCCGTTCGGAACGGGGTAGCCTGCGGCTATGGAGAAAAAGATTATGTTTTGTGCGGCATATTAATGCATCTTTAACGCGTATACGTCACTTCGACGCGGTGAGTTTTCGCGGTTTCATGACATCGCGTGTCAGGCAGGGGAAGTGGGTGCAGCCCTAAAACTTTTGACCAATAGCCGAGGTCTAATGGCGAAAAGACGTCGAATCAGAAACAACTATTTTTCTTTTGTTCGCTCCAGTCATGCATAATCAGTGTGCACACGTCCTATCAGATGGGGACCTATCGCGGTTTGCGTGACGTCGAGTGACAGACAGGCGAGTGAGTGTGGTCCAAAAAAGTTTTTGACCTATCGCGGAGGTCTGATTGCAGAATCGGAAGAGAAAAGTTTGGAATAGCTTTACCTTATAGCGCCCCAATGCCGAGACATACTTCTGTCTTTATTTCATCTGGCCTACAGGACGCGTCGCAGCGACGGAGAAAACTCTCACCTCACATTGCACATGCGCAGAACAAACACTCGTGTACACCAATCACAGTCGTACTGCAGTCTTGCGCCTCGTTCGATGCACCGCCGCAGCGCGTTGGACGCAACGCTGCCACGCGTTCGATGTAATAACACTCGTCATTGCATGTTGTATGGGAAAGCAAATTTGCAACATCAGAGGTGGAGACTTACGGGATGGTGTGCCGTCGTAGGCGGGATCTGCAAACTGTCCGACGATTCCTATTGGCCGATGATGACATGACCTCTTTCCCTAGCGAGTGGTCAAGAAAAGACGGATGGCCTTTTAGAAACGTCCTTTGTGTGTGGTATGTGCTCCTTCAGAAGAAGGGCTGCCAAAACTAGGCCAGAGGTGCTGGTAACTTGTGAATATGGCAGAATAGGCTATTTATTACGTTTGCTTTGCTCTAGAATCGAAAATAGGAAGGAAAAGAATGCATCGACCACTGGAATCGAACCCACACCCTCTGAGTGGAAGGCAGAGACGTTACCAGTACACTTGTCACGTTGTAAGGCCAGTCCAATTTCGACTGCCTCCGCTGCAGCGCTTTTGTTTCTTTGTTTGTTTGTTTGTTTGCGGGTCTCGGCCTGTTAGGATATTTTATATTTTTTCACCCCTACCATCGTAGGCAAATTATAGAGAAACTTGGCCCTCTGTCAAATAATCAACCTGCGGATGCCACTAAAAGCACTTTCTTTTCAAGGTGGCGGGGGATCATTGTGTTGGCCAAATAGGTTGGTGTCGACACTGACGCTCTGCGCACGTGTCTTCTACAACGTGCTGTGCTTGCAGTTTACTTCCGGCCGGCACCTGGGCGCAGTGCAATACGAGTGCAGTGCAGCGCTGATGTCATTCATGTCCCTGCCACAAAAGAAGACATCGCTGTACCTATTTGATTGGGAACCGCGTCTATCGGATGCCGCTGCCACGGCTGTCACAGTAGACGATCGGCATTCTCAGGCGGAAGTGGACCATTGGTTCGAAAAGACGTATACGTTTATTGCATGTGTGCATTTATGTGTATTTATTCAGCCAGATTCAGCCAGCCAGCCACACGTCGTCTTCTTCGTTCACCACCCTTCGGTGCCCCCGCATACTGTTTGTTGAGGCGTGAACCCACTATGCACGTAAGAGCGTCACATTTCCCTCCGCGCAGACGAAGCCCGCCGGGCAAGTCAACAATATATATATATATATATATATAAATCTCATGCTATATCAAATCAAGAGACAAGCATACCTGAATTTATTTAAAACCGTTAATTAGGCATCTCTGTGCCCCTGCTGCCTGTATGTAATGGTTTCGACAAATGTATTCTTTAAGTACTTGTTAAATAGCATTTGATTCATTTTAAGCTCGATAAACGAGTAGTATATGTTCCGTGCACTTGCATACGAATGCAAAATACTGCGGCGCTGCTCTTTCTATTTTGCCCCTTACAACGTAGCTGAAAAATTTAATTGATGTGGTTTAATGTCCGAAAACCACTTTGTGATTATGAGGGACGGTGTAGTGGAGGTCTCTGGATTAATTTTGAACCTGGGGATCTTTAGCATGCAATATAGTGCAAGCACACGGGAGTTTTGGCCTTTCGCCTCCGTCAAAATGCCGCCACCGTAGCTGGGATTCGAAACCGCGTTCTCGCGCTCAGCTTGCAACGAAGCTTTATCCCACGCAGTCTTCTTATTTTTGCATAAAAAATAAACATATCAATCTCCTACTTGCATAACGGTATGCCTGAGAGAGCACAAGTTGATAAAACCTCTGAATGCACTTTAAAAATACACGCCCTCGGTCATCGATCTTGCACCGTAGCAGACGAGGCGCAGCGCTATAGAAGGCACGGGGTTATTTTTCCCTCGCGAACCGGCATGTGCTGTAGCATTCCCATCATGAAAGCTCTAGCAAACCTGTCATCAATATGTATAGTCTTATTTATACCCAGAAATACGCGCTTTAGAACCATGATTTTGGAGCGGGACTATTTCTTCAGATGCGAAGACAACCGGCTGCTGCGCTTCAATGATCTGGCTAAGGCGTCTCCTGCTTTCTCAAGTTCTAACGTAATATACGTATGTTCCACTGGAAATGTGCTGCTCTTTAATGACGAAAAATATCCTTTAAATGTCTCTAATGCTAGGTGGAATGGAACCCACGTCACAAGAGTTTGTCAAGGACAAGTAAGCTGTGAGATTAGTATACACTAGGGTGTGTTCCAATTCTAGCCAGCATCTAAATTCGGCGAACGCGAATTTGAGGTGGCGTGTAGCGTCTGCAATCACCTATGGTTCCGATCGGACAACGTCAGGAGGTGTGTGTTAAATTCTGGCCAGCATCCGAGTCATTCTACGTAGACGGCTGATGAGACAGCCCAGACAGGCTCGAAGCTATGCAATGGAACGCGGTTCGAGCTGCCTGGAAGACGAATGGAAGATGCTTCTGCAACGTGACGCCACTTCGCGGCGACAAGAACAAGTTGAGAGAAGCACACATTATTTCTTAATTTTAAGTCTCTGCGCCTGTAAACCTCTGAAAAACACAGTTTAACCTACATTAAGGGCGTAGGATAGCGTGTCTACGTTTTCTTGTTCCCAGACTGCCTTCCTATCGGCTTTGGAACGAGGCTTAATTGGAGCGAGACTTAAGATGGCCGCTGTGTACTTAGCCGTCAACTTTTCCGTGTACGGCAAATATTCCGTGTGCGACAAATATTGGAACACAGCCTAAGTATGTGCCGCTCTGCACTGAACCTATCGCCATCTTGGGTCACTGATTATGTGCCAGTGGGCCGGCGGCAATCGAGGGAACAATTCTGAGCATTCGCAGGCGCTGGCTCGCCACGGGCCTCGCTCGGAGGCCCCGCTTGGACTTCTCGGCAGAGTCACTAGATGGCGCAGCGTGTCCAGAATGAAGCGTGATACAGGAACCCGGCTTTCGCATTACGCATTTCTCAGCATTCCGAGGCCACGAGCAGGAGGTCACGTCTGTTTCTCATCGCAGAGGCCACGCCCAGGGTTCGGGGCAGCACCGCTAGGTGGCGCTGAGTGTTCATAGGGAAATCATAGGAAATGTTCATAGGAAATAGGTGACCGCTTGTTTGGATTTTGTGGCGAATGGACGTGCTTTTCGGGGCTCCGTGGCGGGGACGAAATCATAAGTTCTTCTGCATGCTTTGAGCTTGCTTCTGTTTTTCATTTGCCGATTTTTTGTCTTTAAGTAGTAATTGGGTGGTTTTCTTTTTCTTTACATTTTTTGTCTCTCGTATTTCGGGTGCGCGGGTGTGCTTCGTTTATATTTGTTTTTGCAGGATGTTTAGAGAGTCCTTTCGTGCCACGTGCTCCAACACGTGCAGCCGGGTGGGACGTTGAGTGTTTGTAGTCTTTAAATAGCTATTAGTGGTTTTACTGTGCGTATTTTGGTAGGAAAGAGAGAGCGTGGCCGCGTGGTTGAGCGCGTGCGAGAGCGTGTCATACCTTCGGTCTCCGCGGCATTGATTGTTTTGGAAACAGTCGTGAGAGTTGCTTTGCGATATTTTGAGGATTTGGATCCTGTGCGTATCGGTCTTTGCTAAAAGGCACGCGCTCGGCATTGATATAGTATTATAGTATTTGCATCAGTAGTACATCAGTAGTAGCATTATTATAGCATTGTAGTATTTGCAAAAAGCCGTGCAATACACGGCGGGAAAGACGCTAAGCAAGCAGTGCGCGGGGGGTCCCTCAAGGCAGATAAGGAGACGGATGAGAACGGAGAGGGCATCGAATCAACCGGCACACAATGTGATGTCGATACTAGGCTGCAGAAAATGGAGGCTTTCCAGGAAGAGCTTGTCAAACAGGTGCAAGAGCTCAAAAATGCGCTAAACAGGGAGCGTGATGCACAAAAGGTAGTCAAAAAGAGACTTGAAGCAGCCGAGGAAAAGATGAACAGGGCCGCCATTGTGAACGAAAATGTGCGTAACAATAGAACGCAGACCCCCGACGCGACAGGCGAGGGGGGGCCAGCGAAATACCTGGAACGCATGCAGGGTGATGAAGGGTTCGCTGGAAAGAGCGGCACCTACCTTGAGGCCGCCACGCGGAAAAAGCAGGAGCCCAGGGGACAATGCCCCTTGTCGAGTCCGAATCACGCGGAAAAGGGCAAAGAGAAGCAGGGCCAGGTAGGAGAGAGTGAAAGGGTGATTATCGCTGGTGACGCAAACCTGGCTGGGTGCTCAAAAACAATTAAGGAGAGGGTGAAAGGCGACAAAAGAGTGGAGGTAGGGACATTTCCTGGGCGGACACTGGGTTCTGTCAGGGAGCGAGCAAAAGAAGCTCGCGGAAAATGCCCACGTGCACAACCTTGTCATAGTAGCAGCTGGGCTAAATGACGTCCTGAACCGGAAAGGGCCAGGACTAGCTGAGCGCTTGGCAAAGGGGATGGACGACTTGCGCGAGCCATCCCCTCAGGTGCAGATCGTGGTGTGCACGTGTCGAATGTGCCTGTACGTGACAGTTACGTACAAAGAGCCGTAGTGGCTGCTAATGAGGCAATATGGAAAATGAGCCGAGAGAAAGGCTTCGAGGTTGTCGAAGTAAACAGGGAAGTGAGAAGTTGAGGTGGTTTTAAACGAGTCGGGATCCACTTCAATTACAGGCTGGCACGAGAAGTGGGCGGGCGACTTGGTGGTCACGCTGTTGCTTTTTTAGGGGGCCCGCGGGCGCTCAAGAGGTCAGAGTAAATAGTAATGAAGAAGGTCCCCTAGGGGAACATCAGAAGAGCATCACCGTCGAAAACAGAAAAAGGAAGAAAGCAAGAAAAAGAGCTCGCCATGCAATAGGCTACATAAACATGCAAGGCGGCAGAAGAAAGGAAAAGTGGGCAGAGATTGAGGAGAAGTTACATAGAGAACAAATAGGGGTGTATGCGGTTACAGAAACGCGCCTTAGAGACTCAGAAGAGCCGCCAGTTATTGAGAATTATGTTTGGGAAGGGTGCAACAATACTAAGTCGGAAAGAAAGGGAGGGGGAGTCGGAATGCTCATCCATCAGGGAGCCAAATGGAAAAGAGTAAATTCACAATCTCAAGAGCATCTTTGGTTATCAGGTACAATGAGTGGGAAAGAAACTTGGCTGGACGTTATGTATTTGTGGACCGGAAAAAATTGCACAGAGAAGAATAAAGAGTTAGTGGAATGCATAAGCGCTCATATTAAGGGTTTCGGGAATGGTGCTGAAATTGTCCTATTAGGTGACATGAATGCCCACATACAGGATTTAGATGGCTATACCGACAATAACGGGAAGTCAATGCTGGACCTTTGTGAGCAACATAACCTCGCTACCGTGAACACAGGGCCTAAGTGTGAAGGGCAGATCACATGGCAAGTGGGAAACCGGCAATCAACCATTGATTAATGTCTGATGACAGAAGGAACTCATACTAAGTTGAGAGAAATGGTTATTGATGAGGAACGGCATAGCAGCATAGGGAGTGACCATAAACACATCATTTTAAAAATGGGATATGTAGTTGGGAAAGAGAGCAAGGAGAGCAAAATGGCCAGTCCAAATTTGAACGCTGAACAAATAGCAAATATACTCACTAGAGTTGAGGAAGAAGTTGGCAAATGGCCAAGTAAAGAGTGGGAATGTGGTGAGCTTCTAAGTGTAATAGCGACAGAAATACGGGAAGAGAAACAACATGTTCGTTAGAGAGGAAAAAAGAAACCGAAAAGCTGGTGGATCAAGGAGATACGAGAAGCAATCGCTGAACGACAGAAAGTATCTCGAGAGCACAGGCAGGCAAAGAAGGCGCAGTTGCCGCAGGATGAAGTAACCAGTAAATGGGAAATATACCGAGAGAAAAATCTATGGTTCAAATACTGGTGCAAACAAAATTAAAAGGTGAAAGTGAACGTTGTTTGTCAAAAATACGTGAGAAAAAGAAGGCCGCACCTAGAATATTTTGGAAACACATAAAATTATTAGGCAGGAAGTCAACAACAATACAACATATCCTAGACGAAGATGAAAACCGACTGGAAGGAGAAGCGGCAATAAATTACATCCGAAGAGTAACAGCCGAACCTTTCCAAGGCAAGGACGAGGTTGTATATGAAGAAAAAAAAAGCACGAAAGAGACCAAAGTAGAAAAGGAGCTGGTGCTGACAAATTTAAACTGGAAGAAAGCAGAAGAGAAAATTCCTAAGCGCACAGCCACAGGGCTAGACGAGGTTCCCGTTAGGCTGATAAATGAACTAGGACCAAAAAGTAAGGAAGCTCTGGTGAAAGCAGTGGAAAAAACTTTAAAAGATAGACGAATACCAGACAGTTGGCGACAAAGTAGAATGAATTTAATTTATGAAGGTAAGGGGGAAAAAGACAGAATTCACTCGTATAGACCGTTGACCATTACATCGGTAATATACTGGCTAGCAATGCAGGCAATCAAATTAAAGCTTAAAGCACGGGCAGAGAATAATGGCACTTTGGGTGAGCTGCAGAACGGCTTCAGAATAGGTAGGCGTTTGGATGATAACTTGTTTATTCTTACTCAGTGTATTGAAATATCAAAAGCAGAAAGCAGACCGTTGTATGTGGCCTTTTTAGACATTACAGGAGCCTACGACAACGTAGACCGCAACATTTTGTGGGATATTCTCGAAGGGGAAGGCTTAGGTAACGATTGTCTACAGCTTTTGAGAGAGATTTACCTAGAAAATACCGTTTGCGTTGAATGGGAAGGGATGAGGAGCGAGGAGAAAGTTCATGTCAACAAGGGACTGAGGCAGGGGTGCCCTCTATCCCCGCTGCTGTTTATGATGTACATGGTGATGATGGAGAGGGCGCTAGAAGGAAGTAATATGGGGTTTAATCTCTCATACAAACAGGCGGGTACAGCTGTAGAGGAGCAACTCCCAGGTTTATTTTATGCGGACGACATTGTGTTGCTAGCTAATGAGCAAAGTGATTTGCAACGTCTGGCTTATATCTGTGGACAGGAAGGCAACAATTTAGGTTTGAAATTTAGTGTTAGAAAATCAGGTGTTATGGTATTTAATGCAAACAGTGAACAGACAGTGGAGATACAGGGCCAAGAAATACCTCGGGTAACAGAATATAAATACCTTGGTATATCGATAAACGAAGGCAATAGATATATGGAAACACAGGAAAAAAACCATAACAGTAAAGGGGAAGAGAAATGCAGCCATAATGAAGCACAGAGCGCTATGGGGATACAATAGGTACGAGGTCCTCCGAGGTATTTGGAAAGGTGTAATGGTTCCAGGACTTACTTTTGGAAATGCAGTTGTTTGCTTTAAATCAGGGGTACAATCAGGACTCGAAGGAATCAAACGGCAGTGGGTCGCCTCGCATTGGGCGCTCACGGCAAGACTACAAATGAAGCTGTGCAGGGTGATATGGGCTGGACTAGTTTTGAAGTGAGGGAAGCTCGCAGTAAAATTGAGCATGTATGAAGAACGGCTGAGGAATATGGAAGAAAGTTAATGGGATGGGAGAGTGTTCAGGTATCTGTACAGGAAAAACATTGATTCACAGTGGAGGAAAAGAACTATAGTCGGATGCAACTTTAGAAAAAAGGGGGCGTTTACTCCTCCAACTCGGATGCACACGAGCATCCACCAATGGGCGCGCACTCTGGACTGACGGCATGAGCCGGACGGCCGGTGACCCCGCCGACGGAGAAGACGGCTGCCCGCGCTTCAAACTGGGCCAAGTCGCGTCAGCTGTGTGCTTCAGCGATAAATGCATTGTTTTTTATAAGTACTTTTTAAATAGCAACTGATTCATTTTAAGCTTGGAAAACGAGTAGTAGATGCCCCGTGTACATGCGAACAAGGGCGAAACCCATGCAGAGCTGCTCTTTCTACTTTTGTCACTTGCAATGAAGATAAAGAGCCGACGACAGGCAGCGTTGTAGAAGGCACGGGATTATTTTTCTGTCGCTATCCGGCATGTGCTGTAGCACATGAGAGCTCTACTAAGCCAGTCACCAAAATACAAAAGTCTTTATTTATACCGAGAATTGCGGGTTTCAGGAGCACGATTTTTTGAGCGGGACTATTTTAGTCACGGAGGCAATCGGCTGCCGCACTTCGGTCATCTGGGCGGGGCCTCCCCTTTTTTGTAAAGTTGTAGCCGACTATAGGAAGCTTACCAGCAAGTATGCGGCCTGTATGGTGGGCAACACAGCAACAAAGAAGGTCAAGCGGAAAGTCAGAGAGGCTGAAATAATCTCTTGGGTGGTGGCAATAAAAAAGAAACCTGCCATGAGTAACTACTTAAGAGGAAAAAACGAAATCAGGAAAGAAACCATTTATGATGACTCAAAGGGAAGCTCATTACTTTTCGAAGCGAGATCGGGATGCCTTAGAACACGCACCTATAAAGCGTGTTATAAGAAGGAAGAAGAAGCATGTGCTTGCTGCGGTAAAGCTAGGGAAACGAAGGAGCATGTTTTAATAGAATGTGAAGACGTCTACCCAGCGGTCGATTTGGGCACCAATGGCCTCCTTTAAGCCTTTGGGTTCAACGGGAGCAGTGGTAAAGTAAACATGTGCTCAATAGGCTTTAGTAAGAGGCGATTGGAGGATTGGTGGACGAAAAGTAGGGAAACGCCAAAAAAACGGAGACGTACAAAAGCACAGTTCGCAATAGGGGATCAGAAAATTTGGGCGTGGTACTTCAGAGTGTTTTTCTTTCTTTTTTCATTGTTTAACCTAGGTAGGTCATTAGGCAGTATAATAGCAAGAGCTTGGTGGCGCCACCCACCCCCCCGTCCTAAAGGGGACGCTCATAACATCCATCCCGAAACCCGAGACAGGAGTCCGGTTGCAGTACACTCCTCAAATATAACTCGTTTTGACATGTAGCATTATGTTGTGTCGCTATATTGATTCAATGCTAAACACATTATCGTCGACTATCATCGTGAGATTAGTTCGGTCGATTTTTTTTTCTGATACTCCGTCGAAGAAATGTTCCAGCCACATCCGTTGCACTTAGCAATCCTAAAGGCGGTATATTGTCGCATAGGACCTGCGTATAAAGCTAGATACTAGGAGAAATTGACTGGAGAACGCGGACCAATGCCGAAGGTGGTGCCGTTTGACATATGTAATGTCTCTAAGCGCCAGCTGCAACGAGGGAACATTGGGACAAAATGAGATGCTGTCACTTTTATAAGTAACTTGCTGCTATGCGAGGTGACGCAGGCCAAGCACAGTTGTAGGGACGGTTGTTATTCGCACGTTTCAGTCCGGCGTTTGGTGTCTAAAGTAAACTGGTACATACGTCCGCGGTATCCCGAGCACGGGCTCCCCATCGCGCTGTGCAACGTGACGCACACGCCAGTCATTTCAAAGAGTTATTTGGCGCTTACGCGTGCGCTCTATGCAGGTGTGTGTGGCCTAGGAAAAAAGGGGGATACTCAGCCTGTAAGGTATTTAGCAATACATAATGAAAACAGAACACCCTTTCCCGGTTTGATGCTAATTAGCCTTTATTACACACGACACTGGTTTTACTGTGATCAAGATAAAAGGCTAGCTCACACACAGTTGTGAAATCGAAGTATTTCCTTTCAAGGCGTAATTGAAACCCAGGATTATTTTACGGCATGACTGACTACGGCGTATAACCTTTAGTAACCATAAAAATACATTTTGAATTACAATCCCAGTCGCGTTGTGAGCACGGCGGCTACATATGCGCTTCCTGTTTGTGGTTTCCCTTATGTCAACATCATTGAACGCGTTTTCATGTCTATTTCGTTTTCCATCTTGCTGAAATCTGGCAATCAAGATGAAAAGTGCAAATGAATGAGGCGTAATGGTTACTATATCGGGCTGTTGCGCAGGGATGACATGGTTCGATCCCAGGTATTAGCGAAATTTTGTTTTTATTGAAAAGTACAGAATCGATACGAGTCTGAACCCTACCTGCAGGTATCGCAAAGTGCCTGGAATGTAATAAAGATTGATTGGCATTAAAGGTAATCACATGCAGAAACATAATAAGGCCTCGGAATGTGCAGCTAGGTGAGTAGAATCAATTTCGTTAATATTCCAGTTTGTTGCCTGTGTTCATCAAATAATCTCACTAAAAAGCCACTTACGTGCCTCTTTTAACATGCTAGATGCACTGCTTGTTCCTGTCCAGGTGCCGAACTCACAAAGGTTTTCGTGCGTAAGCACTCTTTGCCATTGGCCGGCTGCCTTCACTAATACTATGTCCACTACATCGAATGGCTGAAATTTTTGCTTACGAACAATTGAAACTTAATTGGTTTTTGCAAATATATGGCCCGATGTTGTATTCCCACGTGTCGTGGCGGATCGCACGAAGACTATTTAATCTAAAACTATAATCTTGGCAAGTTATTGGAATATCATAAGATCACGCTGGTTTACCTATCGCCACAATTACTATTTTATTTCATCCAGTATTTCATAATAAGAGTTTCTATCACAATGCTTCATTGCGGGATTTCTTGAAGTATATCGGTATTTCATCTTCCATCCACTAAGCAACACTCTGTGTTCAATTTATTGATCATCATCATCTTCATAATCAGCCTAGCTACGCCCACTGTAGGGCTAAGGCCTCTCCCATACTTCTCCAACTACCCCGGTCAAGCGCTTATTGTGGCCATGTTGCCCCTGCAAACTTCTTAATCTCATCAGCCCACCTAACTTTCTGCCTCCCTTGCTACGCTTCCCCTCCTTTGGAATCCAGTCCGTAACCCTTAATGACCATCGGTTATCTTCCCTCCTCATTACATGTCCTGCCCATGTCCCTTTCTTTTTCTTGATTTCAACTAAGATGTCATTACCTCGCGTTTCTTCCCTCACGTAATCTGCTCTTTTCTTATTCCCTAACGTTACACCCATCATTCTTCTTGACATAGCTTGTTGTGTCGTCCTCAATTTAAGTAGAACCCTTTTCGTAAGCCTCCAGGTTTCTGCCCCGTAGGTGAGTACTGGTAAGACACAGCTGTTATACACTTTTCTCTTGAGGGATAATGGCAACCTGATGTTCATGATCTGGGAATGCCTGCAAACGCACCCCAGCCCATTCCTGTTCTTCTGATTATTCAGCCTCGTGATCCGGATCCGCGGTCACTACCTGCCCTAGGTAGATATGTTCCCTTACCACTTCCAGTGCCTCACTAACTATCGTAAACTGCTGTACTCTTCCGCGACTATTAAACATTACTTTAGTTTTCTGCAGATTAATTGTTAGACCCAACCTTCTGCTTTCCCCTCCAGGTCAGTGAGCATGCCTTGCAATTGGTCCCCTGAGTTACTAAGCAAGGCAATATCATCAGCGAATCGCAAGTTACTAAAGTATTTTCTATTAACACTTATCCCCAATTCTTCTCAATCCAGGTCTCTGGATACCTCCTGTAAACACGCTGTGAAGAGCATTGGAGAAACCGTATCTGCCTGCCTGACGCCTTTCTTTATTGGGATATTGTTGCTTTCTTTTTTGAGGACTACAGTGGCTGTGGAGCCGCTATAGATATCTTTCAGTATTTTGACGTACGGCTCGTCTACACCCTGATTCCGCAATGCCTCCATGACTGCTGAGGTTTCCACAAAATCAAATGCTTTCTCGTAATTAATGAAAGCTATATATAAGGGTTGGTTATATTCAGCACATTTCTATATCAACTGATTCATTTTGTGAATATGGTCTATTGTTGAGTAGCGTTTACGAAATTCTGCCTGGTCTTTTGGTTGACAGAATTCTAAGGTGTTCCTGATTCTATTTGCGATTACCTTAGTAAATACTTTGTAGGCAACAGACAGTAAACTGATCGGTCTATAATTTTTCAAGTCTTTGGCTTCCCCTTTCTTATGGCTTAGGATTATGTTAGCGTTCTTCCAAGATTCGGGTACGCTCGAGGTCATGACGCATTGCGTATACAGGGTGGCCAGTTTTTCTAGAACAATCTGCCCACCATTCTTCAACAAATCTGCTGTTATCTGATCCTCCCAAGCTGCCTTCCCCTTTTGCATAGCTCCCAAGGCTTTCTTTACTTCTTCCGGCGTTACTTGTGGAATTTAAAATTCCTCTAGACTATTCCTTCTTCCATTATCGTCGTGGGTGCCACTGGTACTTTATAAACCTCTATAGAACTCCTCAGCCACTTGAACTATATTATCCATATTTGTAATGATATTGCCGGCTTTGTCTCTTAACGCATACATCTCACTCTTGCCTCTTCCTAGTTTCTTGTTCACTGCTTTTAGGCTTCCTGCATTCCTGAGAGCGTGTTCAATTCTATCCATATTATACTTCCTTATGTCAGTGTTCTTACGCTTGTTGATTAACTTGGAAAGTTCTGCCAGTTCTATTCTAGCTGTAGGGTTACAGGCTTTCATATATTGGCGTTTCTTAATCAGATCTTTCGTCTCCTGCGATAGCTTACTGGTATCCGGTCTGACGGAGTTACCACCGACTTGTATTGCACACTCCATAATGATGCTCATAAGATTGCGGTTCATTGCTTCAACACTAAGGTGAACTTCCTGAGTTAAAGCCTGTTCTGTTCTGTATTTGTTGTGTTCTGCAGCTTGATCAGAAATTCCTCTATTTTCCCTCTTCCCGCTAACTCATTGATCGGCTTATGTACCAGTTTCTTCCGTTCCCTCCTTACATCTATGCTAATTCGAGCTCTTACCATCCTATGGTCCCTGCAGCGCACCTTGCCGAGCACGTCCACATCTTGTATGATGCCAGGGTTAGCGCAGAGTATGAAGTCTATCTCATTTCTAGCGTCGCCATTCGGGCTCATCCACATTCACTTTCGGCTATCCCGCTTGAGGAAAAGGGAATTTATTATCCCCATATTATTACGTTCTGCAAACTCTATTAATAACTCTCCCTTGCTATTCCTAGAACCTATGCCATATTCCCCCACTGACTTCTCTCCAGCCTGCTTCTTGGCTACCCTGGCAATGAAGTCGCTCATCAGTAAAGTGTATTTCCTTTTGACTTTACCCATCGCCGATTCCACGTCTTACACGGAATTTAATCTGCCAAAGCCACGCCGACTAGGTACTAAGGAGACGCTGTAGCGGAGGGATCCGGATTATTTACAACCACCTGGGGTTCTTTAACGTGCAGTTAGATATTAGGTAAACGAGCGTTTTACACATCGAAATGCTGTGGCCATGGCCGGGAATAGAACCAAAATATATAATATTTTGTACTAGTAGGCTTACTGCTAGCTTGTACTCACCCGCAGCCGTGACAACGAACGTGAGGGCCAACCACGCTGAAACAAACAACACGTGCATCGTGTCCTGCGCGCCGCACGTTTGCGAATATTGTCCCCTTCGACAATTCCCGAGGACTGCAAGTGACCCGCAAAAGTGCAGTTGCTCAGAGGCAGCTCGAATATACGTTCACTAGACTGACAGCTTCGTTCAGTCGGGTGCGTTACCTGACACCAGTCACTATATGATAAAAAACACGCGATGTAAAGCTATATATTTCGACAAGTAAAGGGCATCCGATTTCGCCAGGCTCAACGAGAGATAAAAATTGAGGAGGACCTCTGCGATGGAGGCTATAGAGTTTCGAAGCGTGGTCAACGTGTAGAAGGAAACGCTGGAGTCCTAACGCAAATGGGGTCAGTTCAAGTGACGGCATGAACGGTAAAGCCCGTGGAGATAAACTTGTGTTATGTTTCGAAAAGGGGAACTGCGCTAGAAATACAGGCGGAGCTGGTCGTTGACGGCGTCCAACCTTCACGGGGCGGCACAGCTGTGTATTTTCTGAGCGAAAGGGAAAAAAAAAGGCCTGAACAGGGACGTTTCGCTCTGGCACTCCGTCCTAAACGCATGGCCACGGATAAATCGTTTTTCTCGGCAACCATCTGCACTGAATTGTGAGAATTGTCAAATTTAAATGAAAACATCAATTTATAATGACTGCACTATGGAGATTATGAATAATGCGTCAATTCTTTTACCAAACGTGTTGAAATCACCAATATTGCAAATCCGAAACTATGAAGTTTACAACTCTGTAACGCAGCAATGAGAAATGATGTGACAATTCTGTAAACTGCACCTGATATTACCTCTAAAGCTACCATTATTGGTCTATTACGCGCCACCCTGAAACACCCGCCACCCTGAAATCTGTGAGCAGGATGCTCGCTAACCTTTTGCTAATATTGTTAGAAACTCACCTAACCTCTAAATTCATATGTCAAATTATTCCAATTTAGATGCGCTATCGGAGTCTGTTTGCAGAACTGTGGTAGCTGTCTTTGGTATAGTTCTTACGAATTTATGAACTTCGTACTTCTATTTTTTAAATGTTACTAGTTTATAACAAGTTCTGCAAAAAATTTCAAGCCATTAAAAAAAAATATGCTGGTTTCCTCACTATAATTAAGCCCATCTAAGTTGAATGGAACAAATTTCATTCAGATCATTCTAGGGGTCGTCTCATAGAAGTATTTCTGTGTCTTGGTATTTTTTTTAATAGGTGGCGTCGGAGTCAGCCCCATGCTTAAGCTCTTAAGCGGAAGGTTTAGCACGGGGCCAACTGAAATGAAATTCGTTGCATTTATGGGATATAGCTAAATTCAAATCACTGCAGCAAGCAGTTCTTTTGTTTTGGGGTATAACATTGTTTGGAAGTTTTGTAAAAGCCGGTATGGTAAAACAAAATCGTGCCATGAAATTTACAAGTCCTCGACTCTGCGCCAAAAATTGTTATCACAGTGCTGTCAACAGCATCCGTTAGATCAAGTGAAGCGAACATATTTGATGTATGAATTTAAACCTTACGTGAAATTCTTAGACGTTTACAAAGATTCTGCAAGATACCTAATTACATATTACTGGTTTGTACGTCGCAGAGCGGTGTATAACGCACCAATAAATGTTATCCGCTTTAGATGTATATTTAGGTGCAGTTTACAGATTTGTAATATCTTTCTCTTTTTCCAATGGTGTGTTTCAGCGTTGTAAACGTGATAGCTTCGTTCATGAAAGTAAGGAAACTTGAACAAGTCTGACGAAAGCAATAAGGGCCTAGAGAAACATCGGCTTCACTGAATCACTAGCTTTTACCTGATTCTTTTCAATTTACCGAACTTGATACAACTCGGTGCTGTTATCGCCAATAAAATCTATGTCATGATTTCCACGTAGTTATATAAGAGCCTACGAGATAGTTTCTACTTAAAACAAATTGCTTTCGGCTACGTAAGCTGGACCTAATAGTCTTCAGACGAAATTCTTTGTTTTCTTATAATTGCACGTTGGTTATTCCTTGCCTTTTTCTTCAATCGGCGCGTATGAAATTATTTAGCGCGATGACATACCATGGCGCCATTTAGTGCCAGCGCCTCAGTGACGTGTAAAGTTAGATGACGTGCGGAGCATGTGCAACGTGTCGTTGCAGCGCGGTATGTTTTACATTGTACGTGCGTGGAATTATGGCTGTTTGCAGCTGTTATTTTTATGCGGCAGTGTTCACTTTGTTTTGGTTCAAGTGGTTGGTATGCTATACAGTAAGTTTCTTTTTACGTCGAACGCTTTCGATAAGAAAACGCCTACAAAAGCTACTCGAATTACGTCACTACAAATGAATTTCTGCCGAGAGGGACATCACTAAAAAAAAAAGCAAAGCAGTTCATGTTCTAATTAAAATTATTGCAGTATTTTCATATAGTAATATTTTCATAATTATTACAATAATTTCATAGTCATCTGAAAGGTAACAAGAGTTTTAGTGAAAATGACCGTCCTCTATCACTAATGTGCATTAGCTGCAAAATGTTAGAACACATTATGGCATCCCACATATATTCTCATCTTGAATATAATAAATTTTTTTACCTGAAACGGCATGGTTTCCGAAAGGGATTTTCTTGCGAAACCTAACCACTAGAATTCACATCAGACTTACAGTTGGATATGAACAGTAATAAGCAAATTGACTGCATCTTTCTGGACTTCTCGAAAGCATTCGATTGTGTAGCCCATAGTCGCCCGATATCAAAGCTCTCTGCAATTAAACTTGGCTCACTAAACCTATCATGGATTCGTAATTTTCTTTCTAATCGCGAACAGTTCACTGTTGGAAACTCTTCCTATGCCCTGTCTGATGTCATCTCCGGTCTGCCTTAAGGCAGTGTACTCGGACCGCTTCTCTTTTTAATTTACATTAACGACTTCCCGCATAATATATCGTCTTCTGTACGATTATTTGCTGACGACTGTATTGTATAGCGTTCGATTAACTGTTCTCCTGACCACGCGGCACTGCAACATGATCTTGCACATATCAGTGATTGGTATGCTACGTGGCTCATGTCCCGAAACGTGTCTGAAGTGTGAAGCAGTTTTATTTTCCCGAAAAACTGTTAACTTTCACTTTTCCTTGTCATTTGGATTCTAACAAATTTGACCACAAGACAGAATATTAGCAGTACTTAGGAGTGCTCGTTACGCATAATCTCTCATGGCCTAATCACATCACCTCCATTTCAGTTAACGCCTCCAGATCATTAGCATTTCTGCGCCGCAACTTAAGAACTGCGCCTTCACCACTAGGAAAACTAGCATACATAACTATTGTACGGCCACAAACTGAGTACGCCGGTTATATATGGTCTGTTCATCAAAGATACCTCTTCGAACTTCTACAGAGCATGCAGAAAAGAGCGATCCGTTTCAGTTTAAGAAGTCATGGTAACCAGACAAGTGTACCACAAATAAAAGCCCATCTTTGGTTGCAACCACTAATTACTACTCGCTGTGATATTTCCCTTCAATCATTATTTCATAGAATCATTCACAAAATTGGCCTATCCTTATCAAACCTGCAAAAACCATCCTCGGCGTCACAAAGACAGAACAATCAGTTCAGCTGCACCCGAATTTATAGCAATACACACGCTTTTAATTTTTCAGCTTTGGCCCATGGGGTCTGTTTATGGAACGTTCTCCAAGATAACATCGCTTGCCAATCGAAGCATACTGCCTTTCGCAATCTTCTAATGGATCAATATGCCGTTTCAACCATCTAACACGTCTTCCCTTCTTTTAATTTCTTTCCTGCATTTCTCTACAAGCTAATAAAAGAATTTCAGTGACGCTTTTTTTTACTATATTTATTACTCATTACGTTATGATGTTAGTGTGTTATTGTTTTTGCTGTTTTTTGTTATTGCTCAACATATTGTATTTTCTAATATCATAAAATTTTCCATAATGCTGCATTGCGTGAATATTCCTTTCATTGTACTGATGTTTTTTTTTTTTCTTTCGCCAATTACATACGAATATGTCGCCGTATTTCGCCCTTTACACAATGCCTTCTCGAAAGCCTGCAAGTTACTTATAAATAAATAAATAAATAAATAAATAGTAATTAGAAACGTTACGACGCATGTTTATATTGGAAAGCAGTGGCGAGTTGAATCGCGCAGCTTACTACGTTACGGAACTTGTAGGAAACATAGCGAAACGCAGGAGAGTGATGGGGGTGATACAAACATGGCGATGTGGCGTGTTGACGTCAGTGTATATTGAAAGGACCAACAGCAAACAAATTTAATAAAGAACAAGGATTTAGTGTATTACCGTCAACAATGCTATGATACGCACGAGATAAGTGCATGACTTCGTTGCGCTGTAGCGATATATAGTGAAGGATCGATGACGTAATTTTCTTCTCATTTATAGAAAGCGAAGGCTTCAAAATTTTTTGTTTGCGTTGACTGCGCACTCAACAAGCATAGATTTACAGTAACATGTCTTGCAGTGTTCGGCTAGCTGACTGCTAACCGAACCTTGCTGCGAGTTGGCATGCGCTCACAATTAAATTAAATTCTGGGGTATTACGTGCCAAAACAATGGTATGACTATGAGGCAACCGGTATAGTTGAGCACTCCGGATTTATTTATTTACACCTCCTGGGGTTGTCTTACGCGCTCCCAGTGCACGGGGCTCGGGCGTTTCTGCATTTCGTCCCCATCGAATTGCACTCGGGATGTGAACCCGCGACCTCGTGCTAAGGAGCACAACGCCAAAGCGACAAAACAATCACGGCAGGTCAGGCATGCTATCGCAGCCGATCACTAATACCTCAGCCCATTTGGCTAATGTAGTACAGCGTCCGTAGTTACAGCAGCACTTCGACACTCGAAGAATTGTTCCACATCCTTAGTTTTGCAGCGTAGTGGTTGTGGTGGTGGTGGTGGTGAATTGTAGCAAGAGGCGAGTTTAGCCTGGCGATCAAGGCCCGCAATTGCTCCGCCCGAGCGCCTCTTACAATACCGCTGAAGGGTTTCACCATATGTCCATCAAACCAGTCTCTCTTAAGAATTCGATAAGGAGATGTGAAGTTTCTTTGCGGGCTATAAGTGATCCCTCGGGAAATATAAGGTGGTGCAGGCACGCACGCGGAAGGTCCTTTGTTTGCAGATTCTTCAGCGGAGCGTCCCTTTCATCTTGGAATTTCTGGCAGGACCACAAAAAGTGCTCAATGTCTCCTGTCTCGTTGCATGCCGTACAGTTCGGAGAATTGATTCGCCCCGTCTTAAATAACCAGGCCGGTGTACTAGCAGATCCTGTTTATTCGATATAGAAATGAGGCTTCCTCTGGGTCTTGCTTACGTAGGGCATATGCGGTGGAACCCAAAGCGACTCAAAGTGATTGCGAATGTCAGATTTTTTCACCTGATTACTCTTTGGAGCCTTGACTTTGGGAGGATGATAGAGCGCTGCGTATGCAAGTGCATCAGCTTTTTCGTTGCCAGAAATACCAATGTGGGAAGGAATCCACTGAAACTTTGCTGTGAAGCCTTTGTTGTTGAGTTCTTTCACAATGGCTAGTGATTTGCGTGCGAACTTGAGGGACGGAAGACCATGGTATAGTTGTAACGCGGTCTTTGAGTCCGCAAGGACAACCGCATTCTGCGGAGGCAAATTCTTTAGTTTGCGCAGAGCAGAAGCTATTGCTACGTTTTCCACAACTGTCGACGAGGCTATACAGTCCCGATGGCCAGACCACGTATATCTTAGAGAGGGGATATAGAATGCAGCTGCGCAGCGGTCTTCGTCTTCTGACAGAGCCATCTGTGTATACTTGTAGGTGATTCGGCTAAGTCGTATTCAAATGTTCCAGGACTAGTGACTTGGCTTCTGCAGATGGAATGCAGCTCTTTGACTGCAATCGCGGTACACTTAGGTTGGATGTGATGTCCTCGAATGTCCATTGTGGTTCTACCCTTTCCATCTCTCTCGAGCAGCGCAATCACAAGATGCGAAGCGTGGTCAGTGCTGTATGTTGCAGCATGGTTTCGGACCTCGTCCGGGTACCGCGCATTGGGTACACGTTATCAAAGCCTAGGTGGTCAAAATTAATCCAATGTCCACCACTACGACGTGCCTCATAATCACAGCTTGTTGCGACAGTCGAAGACGACGTTTGGGACACGTTTTTTTAAAGCTGTGTCATGTTTGTCTCCTCTTGTCACCGTCCTGTTTTAGCGCCTTTTCCTTCGTGTTCAGTTACGTCGGAAAGCTGAACGTAATCGTTCTGAAAGTATAGTTCTGTGTTTCTACATTCTAAATGGCCACGTAGACCGAAATACCTGACGTCAAAGTATTCGTTCAATTAATTTACTTGGTTACGAACGCGGCATCGTGAATCGCGGCTCACTGTTCATCCTCTGCGTGTCGTAAATTCGGGGCGTAAAATGAAGCCGCCGTCCCACTTCCCTCCTCCCACAATCTTATTCCGATTGGCTCTGGCGTCAACCTGTCATTATATCCATAGTCCTTTCAGCAGCAGGGGCCAGAGAGACAGCTTTATCGCGTGGGAAGATGATGATGATGATGATGATGATGATGATGATGATGATGATGAAAAACTTTATTTATCCCTGTTTAAAGGGAAGGGGGCAACGAAAGAGAGGGTGGGGGGAGGAACTACATGAAGTAGGCCTCCTCTATCCTCTCAGCCTCCTCCCGGATGGCCTCCTGAAGGTCGGGCCTCGAACTGCGCAAGGCAGCCTCCCACTACTCCTCCCTAGATATTAATTGCTTGAGGAAAGGGCTAGCCAAGCTCCATTTTACGCCAACCTACTTCATCGAATGGCGGGTTAAGCCCCATGCACACTAGCGGAAAAAGGCGCACGGCGCGCCACCGGTGTTAAAACGCACCTCTGGCAGAGGGGCCATGGACACCTGCATGCCACACTGGTGACACCAAATGGCGGCGAGCCGCTGCGGCAATCACGTGACCGCATGAAAATCTCTCCTCCTTCTTTTACACTGCGCGTAGGTGCGAGATGTCGCGCGCATTTTCCTTTGTCTGCTGACAGATCGGCCGCTGTGTGGACGTTCTTCCTCCTTCGTTCTTAACGCCAGTTATATCTTACGAAGAGGACGACGTCGTTACCACTGATCATAA
The DNA here is from genome assembly GCF_023375885.2 of Dermacentor andersoni. Lineage (NCBI taxonomy): Eukaryota > Metazoa > Arthropoda > Arachnida > Ixodida > Ixodidae > Dermacentor > Dermacentor andersoni. Next base: position 306,257,418 of record NC_092814.1, read on the forward strand.
TCATTTTGGTGTGGTCTCTTGTGTTGCGGCGTCGCCGCGTTCAAAAGACAAGGAGAACGAGGTACTGGGTGTCGCCTCCGCGTGCGCTTATTTAGGGTCCATCTTGTACAGAATTGGATCTCACGCACTCTCCCCAAAAACCTTTCCATCGGGATGTCTTGGTTTAGCCTCATCATTGTAAAACGCAATCGCAAACCATGACGATCCAAACAAGCGCGAACGATTCCAAACCAAGCAAACCAAAAAAAGCGCGAGCGAGAGCTGAGGCGAGCAGACGATATTACGCAACAAGCGGTCCGGCTGACATCAGGTCTTAGTATGAATACAGCGATTGGGCGGGTTCGAATGACGCAAGTTTCGCGTGCGCACGTCACTGAAGGGGCAGCTCTCATTGGTCTCCGGCGTTCGCGGCTCACTTGCCGCCCCGGAAAGCCGCGAATATCGGTGCAAGAACCGACCCCTTCGTTGACAAAAGAAAGCTGCCTCGTTTTGCCACCCACGACGCGCCGATCTATAAACGTCCATGTACCGTGCATTAGGTGCACGTTATAAAACCTCAGTTGGTCAAAATTATCCCGTTGTCCGCCACTACGACACGCCTCATAATCAAATAGTGGTTTTGGCCCCTAAAACTTCAGAATCGTTTTTTTTTTCGGGGGCGACACCAGGCGCTTGGTGGTCTCATTGAGGGCCTCTCGAGGTATGAGAGTCCGCTGCTTCCAGATAGACGTGGGACCACGCCCCCGTTGTGGGAACCCCTGTCCTGACACAGTGCCCAAACTCACGTCGTCCCGGGGAAATGCTCGCTCGAAGATCGCCCCATGCGCGGGCCGCGACACCCTGGCTGTGTTCCAAAACTCGCCATAGACGGCGAAGTAAACGGCTAAGTGGACAGCGGCCATCTTAAGTCTCGTTTTAACTCTGAGGAAGACGTCAAAGCAGACATATTTGCGAAGACACCATCGAAGTCAAAAACGATGCAGGGCACTTTCCAGTCCGAACAAGGTGGCGGCTGAGCTGGATGCTTGGAACTTCGACGCGAAGGTCGTCTGCGCACAGCAAAACGCCCCTAAACCTACCGCCTTAATGTAGGCTACATTGTGTTTTTCAACCTTAATGTAGACTACATTGTGTTTTTCATAGGTTTACTGGCCCAAAGACTTAAAACAAGGAAATAATGTGTGCTTCTCTAAACTTTTTCCTCTCCCTGCGAGGTGGCGTCACGTCGCAGAAGCATCTTCCATACGTCTCCCAGGCAGTTCCAACCACGTTACATTGCATACCCTCTCGGCTGTTTCGGCTCTCGGGTGTCTCGGCTGTCTCATTAGCTGTCTACGTAGAATTCCTCGGATGCTGGCCACAATTGGAACACACAGCTCCTGACGTTGTCCGATCGGAACCATGGGTGATCACAGACTCTACACGCCACCTCAAATTCGTGTTCGCCGAATTTCTTTTGAAAGTATGCATCTGCGTCCCGCGAGTGCCGGTACTAGAATCCACGCCGCTTGGTCACGGCGTGCTGTTCGGCGCCCTTCCACTTGGCGTGTCACAGATCTTGCTCCCGCTGCTTGGCGAGGCACCGCTCTTCTGCCGCGCATTGCCTCGCTCCATGCCGCGCATATCTCGCCGGCCCGTCGCTTCACTTCCTGCCTCACCACCCTCACCGCTTCGGTACGTAATGAATGCGTCTGTCACCCTTGCCGAGCCTTTGCACTCTTGTGCTCCGCTTCGGTTAGATACTTTCGAGGGCCCCTTGTATCTGCAAGCAGGGGCCTATGCGCAACATGTCGCACACAGCGCAACTGAGCCGGTGCCGCTGACTGTGGCGTGCTCACCCGTACCGGCGAGTAGCACAAGAAGGTGCCCAGCCAGTAGCGGCGAGCGATCGGGTGCATGGGGGCGCGCATTCATCGCTGACCGATTCTGTGACCTTGAGTGCCCTCGCATTTCACCTTGGCTCGGACTAGGTCAAGAAATGCTTGGCATTTAAAATAATTTAGATATGCTTCAGAAATGGTGCACATACGTAAGGAAGCAAGCGCTTGTCTGTAAACGAATGAGGCTACTGTAAATGACAATGCAGATGAAGTGCTGCCCTCTCAACGACAGCCACAAATTTACGTCGTCAAATATCACCCCTGCAACACAAAAGTGGACGCCAGGGTTCGGCACTTGCTGTGGAACTGCCCTGGGCCGGAAGACAATGCCCGGTGACACAACGCGGGTGCGGTGGGGGTCATTGGAAGAGTGAATCGTCCCGACAGCTGCAGCCGGTTGCTCAAGCCTCAGTTTACAAATATTTTCTATGGCTGCACTGTCACTGCCATAATTGGTGACGTGGCAAGCACCCGCCATTGAACCCTTTCTGATAGTTGTTTCGTCGCTTGTTTTAACTAGACATGACGGCTGTAGGCACGGCTTAGACCAACGTTATTTTGGCCACTACAGTTATCAGTGAGTGGGTAAACGACACAGGAACTCGGCCAAAGCTGCAGAGGGAGATTAAGTATACATTTTATTCATTCGTTGCGTCCGCAGTGCAATCTTACCTCGTGCAAACTTACTGGCTTAAGATGACGAATGTAGCAGCTTTATGTTTGCTTTTACCCTTCTATATACTAGACGAAACGGAAACGAAAGTCTACGAAATCCTCTTCCGGTTCAAGGGGGATGTTTTGTCCGGCAACACCGCCTCCTGTTCCATCTGTCTCCAGTAAGAACACAAATGTCCACGAAAAAAGCGGCCATGCTATTCATGCTTCATCAAGTGAGGTACGGACAACACTGCCGAAGACATGACATGCACCAGAGCCACAGCACATGACTTACCACTTAAAGTCTAATGTCGCTTCAGTTGACCAAGTGCGAGACAAGGATTCACAAGTGATTGCTATGCTCAAGTCGCTCACGAATGTCATGCATCTGCTACTGACAAACATGGACAATCAGGATGCTCGTAGCGAACTGCAAGTACTGGACGCGCTGATTCCAGTACTTGAAAGTATCGCATGGCACCATGACCCGCCCCTCGCTGCCCTTCCACAAGGAAGTCACGAAAGCATCTCTACTGCAGTGCAATGCCCACAGCCTCAAATCGAGAATTTCAGATTTTAGACACTTTGTCTTCGAAAACCGTTTTCCCCTCCTCGTAATTTGCGCACCGAACGTGCAGAATATTATACGCATTTCTGGCTATGAGGCATTCATGTCCTCTACCTGTGGTGATGTGAGCAAGGTCATTGTATATATTAGATGTGATCACACACACGTTTTGCACCCAGTCCCGCCTCACGATGACAACCAGTACGTTTGTTTAATTGTAAAAACGAAGAAACATACGTTCACTCACGTCGCTGTTTACATTGCTCGTTCAAGTGGCTTCAACTATAAACGACTGCACGAAGTGCTATCAGCGACACCCGGCCCTATGATTCCCATCGGAGATTTTAATGCTCCCCATCCGCTTTGGGGGAGTTTCAAGATGGACTCCAGGGTAAGGAGACCAGATCCTTTGCCACACAGCAAGACCTTTACTGACTCAACTACGGTAGTCCGACATATTTACGTGGGCTTACATACAACAGCTGCCTAGACTTGACCCTAGTTTCTCGGCGTCTTGAAAGAAACGTGCAATGGTTTCCAGCCATCGAATCACAGGAAGCGACCATATTCCCACTTACCTCAAGATCAAGGGACTATTTAAATGCTCCTCCACGACCCTCCGGTGAATTGATTGGTTGGCGTTTCGGTCACATAAGGAGAATGTATGTCAGCAATGGAACCATTCAAGTGCGGAACACGAAATTCAAAAAGCCATACAAGAGGCTACGCGCGGTTTTCAGCCTTTCCCGAAATATGATAATTTGAAGCCGAACTGCAGCGACTACGAGCGATTCGCCGGCAGGCTGAAAGAGGATGCAGGAGAACTAAATCCATGCATGATCTGAGAAAAGCAAGGCGGATGCAAAAGAAGATTCAATGCCGCATTGATGCACTACAATCTCAAAGATGGCAACATTTCTGCGAGTCGTTGGATCCACGTCAGCGATTATCTCAGATATGGAGAACCGTGCGTGGACTTCCTGTATCACCGCAACATTGTGTTCCTTTCAAATATCTCGCTTTACACCAAGGTCGCAGAGAAATTGACATTGCTGAAGAATTTTGCTCAGGACTTTCCAGCTTGCAGCTCCAACGCGCACTTACACCATGTGCCACTCCGTTAATGGAATCTCCTGTATGTTATGTTTTCTGTGAAGGAGCTTGAAGCGGCACTGGCGACGTGCAGGCGCTCTTCGTCACCTGGGCCGGATGGCGTTACCTATTCGGCACTTACTAATGTTAGGCAGAAAGCACCACTCATGCTCATAAACCATTACAGCGAGTCTTGGCGCAACGGTTCGGTTCAACATGAATGGAAATGCAGACGCTTGGTTCCACTTCTCAAACCTAGTAAATCGCCGTTAGATTTGTCATCGTACCGCCCCATCACTTAGTTGCATAGGAAATATAATGGAAAGAATGATTTTGACGCGCCTGGAATGGTACCTGAAAAATTACAACGTGTACCCAGATGCTATGGCTGGCTTCCAGCGTGGGGTCTCATCCGCAGATAATGTCATCGATTTGGTCACGTTTGTTCAACATCAAAAACGTCTGAAACGACTGACTGCGGCATTATTCCTTGACATAAAAGGCGCCTATATAATGTAGCACATTATGCCATCATAGAGGCTTTGATTGAAGCCGGAATTGGTGGCTGCACTTTTCAGTGGCTGTGCAGTTATTTGACCGACAGCGCCATCCTCGGCCATCACGATTTCTTCGTGATGACCGAGGATGGTGCCACGACTCAACACCAAGCATTCTGCGGAGTACCGCAAGGCGGGGTGTTGAGCCCGACGCTATTACACCTAGTGCTCGTTGGCCTAGTCAGATGCTTGCCCAACACAGTTCCAGTATCAATCTATGCCGACGACATCTGCATTTGGGCTTCTGCTGTAACACGACTGCAGGTACGAGGAAGGCTACAAAAGGCAGCTACGTTAACATCACTGAACTTGCGCAATCAGAACTTAGAGCTGTCTTCAGAGAAATGCTGTCTTGTTACATTCACTCTGAAGGCAATGAAGCGCTACTCTGTAAGTGTAAATGGGCAAGCAATTGCAAACGCATGGAAACACCGCTTTTCAGGAGTAATTATCGACCGCGACCTTTCATGGAGCCCGCACGTTTCATACCTAAATAAAAGGTTAGTGACGATAATACATCTCAAATTTCTCGGCGGAAAGTCATGGGGCACATCGGTGCGGTCAATGCTGCATCTTTATAGCGCCTTGTTCCTCGGCTTCGCAGGATACAGCCTCCCTGTGCTTGGTAACACTTGTAAAACAAACCTGCGTGTACTCCATGGACCACAAGCTCAAACCCTAAAGAAGTCTCTCGTTCTTCCGAAGTGCGCCTCTACAGCGGCAACGATTGCCCTAGCTAGCGATCACCCAATATCAACCTACTTAGCCACCGACGCTCTGAGGGCGCATATTCGGCACGTTGCCCGATTACCTTCTCACCTTCTTGCTCCTTTACCTGCAGAAGGGCCACACAGAAGTTTCAGACGTATAATTGCTGCCGATTATATCTCGTTGCCATCGAACTACATGCCTGCAGCATGACCATCCTCACCTTTATGGCACCTGCACAGACCTGAAATACGCCTCACCGTCCCAGGAATCACGAACAAGGCTATAGCATGCCATCGTTTGCCCTGGAGCAGGCCACATCAGAACATTTACATGAGGTGCACAATGGCCGCATACACGTTTACATCGATGGCTAAGCCACATCTGCAAGTTTTGCTGTCGCTGTGGTGATACCGACAAGATCCGCCAAGATACAACTAAAGACGTCGCATGTATCATCAACAACAGCTTCTTAACTGGTAGCCCCGCGTGCGGCTCTTCATTTCATTCAGGAGGAACCACCCCATGCATGGTCCCTCTTCTGTGATTCCAAGGCAGCCCTACAGAGTGTACTTTCAGCACTGCACCATGGATCACATGAGCAGCTCATCGCAGAGATCAGAGAAGTCCACCATCGCATAGTTGACGAAGGACACGATATAATATATCAGTGCTTGCCTGGTCCCTGTGCCATACATGGCAATGATCGAGCAGACGCAGCTGCCCGATCTGTCCATGACGGCGTCAACTGCGTTGCCTTTCCTCTTTCGAGAGCCGACGCAGCGAAAAAACTTAGGATTGTACGGTGACACTGCGTAACACTAGGAACGCCTTTGCGGGCTGCGTGACAGTGCCCACAGAAACAGTTGGTGTGTATCGTGCTCACGTGTGTGTGTGTGTGTGCGTGTGTGTGTGTGTGTGTGTGTGTGTGTGTGTGTGTGTGTGTGTGTGTGTGTGTGTGTGTGTGTGTGTGTGTGTGTGTGTGTGTGTGTGTGTGCGTGCGTGCATGCATGCGTGCGTGCGCGCGTGCGCGCGCGCGCCTTAAGGCCCAACCACACGCGGTGAATCGTGCGCGCCTGGCTGCGCGTCACGCGTCTGCGAGGCCGTACGCGCCTGTCCTACGCGTCTAGAGAGGGCAGACGCGCAGGAAACGCGCGCGTCAAGGAGGTCTTGATCTTGGGCGTCATTTTGAGCGTACGCGACGGAAGTGGCAGCTTGTGCACCGACGTCACGTGGGCCGCATGTACACTTCCGGCGGTTCGGAAAGGTTGTTGAAGTTTCAAAATCGTGCGGAGACGCCGGGAGTCGCTGCTGGTTTCGTGTCGATAGAGCACAGAGGCTATGGAGGCGATCAACAACGCAGCGCTGATCGCCTGCGTTGAGGCTCGACCTGCCCTTTGGTAGCAGGCGAAACACAAGCGCCACTGGAACAAGCACTTGACGAGGTGGTCGTGGATTGTCATGCCCAACGCTGCCGAACAGGTGAGTGCTCAGAATTTTATACGGGCATCATAGCGGAGCAGTTTCAATCGCGATCGAGCCCGATCGGGGTCGGATTTTGTGATCACGATTGCCTGTACCGCGCAATCTGCGTAGAACCGATCGTGATCGAGAAATTTGATCGCGCTCGATCGCCATCGAAAGCCTAGCTGTGTGGCACTGGTATAAGCTGCCTCTCTCATCAGCCGACTCGCAGATGTCGAAAACGCGTTTCATCTGTGCAGATGACGTTATCACAGCGCTGCAGAAGTGATGGAAGTCCCTGGGGAATAAATTTCGGCGCCTGGGAAGACGTTTCAGAAATAAAAGAGCCGCGCCGTGCCAGTCGACGTTCACGACGACGTCATCTAGCTGTTTTTCGACCAGATGATGTTTCTGCGCTACACAATGGAGTGTAGACCGTAAGTGATCTTGAAGTTTCCATCTTAGCCGGTGTGTTAAAAATGAAACACGGGATTTTAGTGCTTTCCCTTTACCACGTTGACCGGCGATGCCGTATGTTTGTATTATAGCTGGCAATGCACCGCACTTATGGGAACCGACTCAAAATTGTGCTTACACAAGCAAGTCGACGCACAGTATGCATTATATTCAGCTTTGTCTAATTGGCGATAAAATATTTGTGCTGCATCGCCGCTCCGATTATCGCATATGTCGTTAAATGTGATCCGTAAGGGGACATACAAGCAGTACAAGAATAGCTTTGTATATTTATTTATTTAGGTACCCACAAAGCCAGTTTGGCTTTGCAGTGGGGAGCAGAGAAAGCAGAAATACAAGTACAAAATAACAAGTAAAATAGCACTTAAGAACCTAACAATAAAGCATAAGACAGAAGTACAGAGAATATCACATACAAATTAGCAGGATGAATAAAAAGAAAAGGGCTTGCATGATGCACACACAAAAACAAAACACAAAACATGCAAGTAGTTTTTTTTTTTTATTCTGTGCACTGATCCTAGAAGGCAGCGTGCAAGTCAATGGCCAGTATTTAACGGAGTATTGAATGTTGCTATATTCACGTGTACCTTGGGCACTTCAATGCACAGTTTTAATTTTGCATTTTGTTGCTTGCCAGCAGTGTGCAAATCGGTGCTTCATCACAGACCCTCAAATATTACCTAGCTTGCTTAGGGATTCATTCAGTGTCATCATGCTGTAGGAATAAATGCGCCATAGTACTGACATTGTCAGCTGTCTAATTGATAATTCTTTTTTGTGCCTGCTCAGCAGTGTCCTTACCTAATTATCAGCCTGCGGTTATTCTGCAGATCCCAGGTGCTGTGGTTACTGGTTTAAGCGAAGCTTTCACGATGTTTGTGGAGAACGCTGTTCCTGCTTAGCAAAATTTCCAAGGAAGGACTAGATGATCCAGTTTAACACATTCGCACTGTGCAAAAAACGATTATTGAAATTTTACATGCCAAAACCACGATCTAGTTACATTATTTTAATTGGTATTTGCATTACGTCCAGTACTGGTCACTCGTGCAACACAGTAGCCAGTAGTCAGCTGGGATGACAATGGTTCAAAGACTACATTAATATCAGTATGAGGCGAGCTATTTGGCAAGACAGTAGGAGCAGCGGTAGGAAAGTCCAGAGAAGAGGGAAAAAAAGCTTGGCTGTAAGAAACCTTCTGGAAGGGTTTGCTCGCTAAGGTCAGCTTTGCTGGGCCAAAACACCCTTTACAAGGCAGATGGCAAGAAGACAAACATTATTAGACGTAACTTCCTAAATACAAACAACAAATGCGCTGACTACTACGTACACAGCTTCACACTGTGTTTAGACGTACATTCAGTTAATAAAAACAGTTTATAATGAGATGAAGTTTACAAACAAGTGAAAGGAAAACAAAGTTACAAGCCAAGAACGTTTCAAGTAGAAAAACTAGAACAGGAGAGAGCCTTATGCTAATGCAAGACCTAACAGTACTACTACTCTATGTTTAGAAAGTGCAAGCATAGGCCTTTCAACATGAAATTTATTAAGTGGTTTTACTAAGTAAATGTAGTGGAATGCTTCCTGCTAATTATTTCAAAACTGAAACATTCCAAATATCACAAACTGTTTTGAGTAGAAGTAATCACTAGGCTTTAGGCATGCAGATCTTGTAAGAACTGCTTAAATGCATCACAAGCAAAAACAGAAAAAGATACAAAAGCTACACTTACGCGCATGCAGAAACTGTTCATTCTGGTTGTGTAGGCAAGCCACTATTGTCCCTACAAAACTGATTCAGAGCTTCAGTGTACTCTAATAAAATCACACACTAAAACGAATGTGCACGGATTTGAGCCTTCATATATTTTTGCATCCAGACTGGCGCATTATTTACACATTGACAGTATGTGCAAACCTTATTACGCTCACATGCAGGATGTCCGCCAACCTTCCACCAGTGCCCCCATCGAGTGAGGAGGGAAGTGCCGCAGACATCTTAACAAAAAATGTGCCAGTTTTCCGATCTGGCAACACTTGAAGTGCCATCACCGTCAAGTGAAGAGTCACAAGCGCCAGCATCGACTCTGTCTTCGGCGTCGCATGAGTCTGTGGAGTCTCAGGACATTTTGGAATCTCTTGAATCACCGATGTTTCAAGAAGTTCTGGTTCCTGAGGATTCTGAGGCACACCACAGCAGTCCGCAGTCAGAAGCATCGCTGGCTTCAGCAGGCAGTCGTAGGCTGGATACGTTAGGAAGCATTGCTTCTGAAGCAAAGTCAAGGGGGAGGAAAAGGAAAAAGAAAGATTAGAGTCAGTTAATATCGGAGGAATTAGGCAATGTTTCACGTGCAATCAAAAGATGAAAACCACAGGACGACCTCGAACTTTTGCCGTCTCTCTGCTCAAACACATTAGAGAAGTCAGTGAGGATACGCATCTGGACTTGAAAATTAAATTGATGCAAGTAGGAGAGTAATTCAAAGATTAATGTTTTTAATGTATGCTTTTTGTATAATAAAGCCAAGAGACAATGAAACAAAAGGAAATCATTGATGAATTTAATTACTTTATATCGACATGGAAAAATAAGGAGGAAAATGAAAGTATATGAAAAGGTAGCTTCCCACTAATGGGAGACGAACCCACAACCTTTGAATTATATGCTTGCATTGCTTTACCAGTAGAGCTGCAGCAATGCCTATCCCTCTGCAAACTTTCTTCGGCCTGTATGTGCATGTACTAGATCTCACCCTGGTAGTGTTAGCCAGTGCTACTCGTGCAAGAACACTCCAAGAGCCTAATCTAGTACACATAAACATTCTATGAAACTGATGGTGGAATAGCCTCCAGCTCAATTGGTTGTGGTTTTAGCTCCCACCAGTGGCAAGTTATATTTTGTCCACTTTCATTTCCCTTCTCCTTGTGATGTTGACATTAAAAATAAAATGACAGTCACTTTCCTTTATGCTTTATATACGTTTTCTTGTCTGTTGTTGTCAGGTCAAAGCCCCTCAGCTCTTCTTTTTTGTTCATTTTACATTGTGTTGTATCCATATTTTTGTGCGGTATTCAAGAATTTCATAAAGTTGATATCTGTGGGCCTGGTTGGCTGGCCATTGCTGCTGTAGAGATATGTAAACATGTTTTAGCAACACACCTACGATAGAGAAGCACTGACTTGCAACTAAAGGTTAGTTGTTGCAAGACAGATGTTTATCGCTTTCATCTGTGTTTACTCATTCAGCCTGTTTTGCAGCAATGAACCTTTTTGAGTTCACCACCTGTGCATGTAGAGTTTGTTCATGCATCTAGAGATGCCTGTACATGCCTGTAAATAAAAAGAAATGTATGAACCTTCAACCAGACCCCACTGAAAATTTCGGTTATATGCTGCAAGTTGTAAAGCCTGTCGGGGCGTTCTAGCAGCGCAAGCATTTTTCAAATTGTTTTATTATTATTAGAAAAGGTAGCAGAAAGGGAAAAGCCTTGCCACCACATAGCCAGGAGGCGAGGTTCACTGCCAACATAGACAACCTCTACCTCTCCCACAACTATCATCCACAAGCCACATTCCTTGCATTTTTTTTCTTTGTGTTCCGTGGCTCAGTTCCAGAGTTGGTTTTGCATGTTCTGCATTGGATGTTTGGCCAAAGTCTTTGTACGTAATCAGTGACATTGAAGGCAGTGTGTAAATGAGACATTTATACGTATGATCCTGCTTCTATGGCAGGAAGCAGGGCTAACTGACGGGAGCCGTGAACAGCATGTGAGCTTAAAAAAATTTCTTAAGCTGAAAAAAATGTAAGAAATTTCTGCGACTGTCGTGCTGTTCTGCAGTTGTTTAATACTTTGCAGGCACGATCGCCACTATATGACTTACACACCACTGCAGAGTCTAGCCGCCTCAATCCCCACACAGTAAGTCAAGGCAACGTCTCTTATGTCTTACCGGGATGCCACGTAGCTTGAATGCAAGTTGAAAAAAAATTTGTACGCATGTCTCAATTGTTTGGATACTAATTATGATGACATGATTTTTCTTGACAATGATCTACATGGCTGTGGGGGCCCTTTTCGGGTGACATACGATCAAAATTCATTTGTGTAGGTTAGCTACCACCTTTGTTTAATACTACATGTGCAAGCATACCTCAGTGCATGTTTTACAGGTTGTGCAAGGTCAAAAGCACTGAGGTAGCTTTTGTGCGATGCCAGTTGATGGCAGTTTTTTTTAGAGTTAGCGGTAACTGTTACACTGGTGATGCAGTAAGTGGAAACTTTCAGTCTCTGTGATCATGCGATCATTTTTTTCTTGTATTTCTTTTCACGCGCATTGTCAGTACCATCATTACTATTTCTCGTTTTGTATCAGCATTTCGTGTCACATTTTTTTTTATTTGTTTATGAATTAATAAATAGTTGTGTAAAATTCTGTATTCTGTGATTATTGATATATTATTATTATTATTATGTATTAGTATTTTTTATCCACGCTCATTGTCAGTCGTTTCCTTCTTTCTTTTGTTTTGCTTCAATGTTTTGTGACTCCTTCCTGATTTGGCTTCCAAAAGGCGGCGGGCAGTAATATGTAAATAAAATAAATGATACACTAAATGACAAGGAAACGGTGTTCTGTATTCCTCCAATCGCACATTATTACTCTAGGGGCAACTGTCCTTTACCAACCTCAATGCTACAGCAAGTCGTTCTCCAGGCTCCAGGGGTTTCTCGAATGTGGTGCTGCCGTGTGAGGTCCTCTGCTAAAAAGCTCAATAGCTTGTCCAAGAGCTGCGGCGCCTTGCGAAAGAACTTGTTGAAAAATCCGTGGTCATCCTGACGTATCCGTTGCATCTGTAAAAAATGGTGCATTATTGCCTGGCAGCAAGACCATGCCCTGCCCACATACACGCGCAGGTATCAGGAGCTGTACACTTTTCACTGACACACACGTATAGCCACTAGCCATCATTAATTTTACCCCCTACTTTGTTTATGTGCTTGAATACAAACAGTGGTTCGGCAAAACAGGAGAGCCAGTCAACGGTATATTAAAATCGTGCGGCCACTGCCAAGAAACTTCCGAAATTAGTCGCACAGAATTTTAACCTGCCCCCCAGGTCACAATTTAATTACATTACACTTCATATTCTACAGTCACACTTCTGAGAGACAGAAAATATAGGAAATCGTATCTCGTCCACAAGCTTCATATAAGACAACCAACATATGTAAAAAGGTGTTCTTGAATCTACGTGCTATACTAATGGCACAAATATAACTAGCAGTCCTTAGCTTTTTGTACGGGTGTGCTAATACTGAAAAGTAGGTTTAGAATCGAATCAAATGAAGAAAAAATAATCTGGATATAAAATAAAATATCGAACAGCAGAACATGTATTACAAAACTTAATCCTTACAAATTTTGTGCAAGAAAAGAGGGTGCTACACAAGCTCTGTGTAAACAGCATGGTCTACTGTTAATAATGAAGGGAGCTCCAAATTAGTATTACAGATTGTCTGTTAAATAGAATCAAGCGCTTCTTCCCCTCTGAAGCTGAACAGTTAATGACCGTATGTCGTACGGCATACACGGGTTAGACTGATGGCGGTTGAAACGTCGTGAGGTGTCGTCACCACGTATCCAAAACACTATCTGTATGCTTCCGGCGGCTAATCAGCCCGATCTTCGCCTATGCTTTCGCGCTTTCCGAACTACACCCTGCTCTTGTCGTTCCCCCTGTTCGCGTACGTCACATTATCGTTTCGATCGGTGCTGCCAACCTAGACGAACCTTGCAGCGACGACGCGATGCTGTTCTGCGAATTGGGCGTTCGCGCGCTGCGAGTACGATCCCCGCATTACTACTTTAACCCTTTCGCTTATGCGCGCACTTAAAAACGCTGATAAGTAATTGCTGTCCTAACGAAGATAAGTCCCCATGTCCAAACACTGGCTCCTAGTTCTACCACTGTAGATCATCGAAAGGAAAGAAGTTACTAACAGCCGTAAAGTCCTTCTTCTTTACGCAGTTGAAAGTCTGGCCGGACCCACCAACGTCGCCGCAGAGGCCGCAGACGCTTTCTGCGCTCCCGCCGCCTTTGCAAGAGCAGCAGCAGCAAAAGCTTCTTTCTAATGTGGTACATTGCGGGGAGAGAACGCTGATGCCGGCGAAGCAAGCGGCTAAGCAAGAGCTCGGCAGCAACGTCGTGCGTGGTCGCGCGCAGATGTCAGCTGCAGTCGTGAGCAAGCAGACGCTATCGCGCGTGATGTTGATAATTAATGTAGCTTTTCTTGCCATAAGGATGTGTAGATACGAACAGCGTGCATTTCTCAACTTAAAAACAATGTACTAGCTCTAACATTGATAAATTAAATAAAAATGGCTAGCCATAATGAAATTAAAGACAAACTTTTCTCAAAGCCAAAGACGACCGTTTCCGCCATCGCTGGGCCGCTGGTCTGTCAGCCCTGTGCTACGCGCAGCGAAGCGCGCACGTGTGCGCGTATCGTGTGGCTGCATGCCCTTCGCTTCATCACCCGCGTACGCGCACGCAGACGCGTACGCTTACGTGTACCCGTAGCGAGACGCGTATCCCGGGCTGCGTGTGGTTGGGCCTTTAGAGTTGCGCTACTAAGCCAGAGGTCGCGGCATCGAACCAGGTCGCAGCGGCCGCATTGCAATAAGAGCGAAATGGAAGAAAATCCTTGGCCTTTCTACTTCGTGAAAATGGACGATAAGCGAAGCTTGTCCGTTTGTCCACGCAACCATCCCCTTTGCCATCAGCTTTATGCTTACTTGAATGTGCCTTAGTGATTAAGGAGATGTCCACTGTGCGGTTACTGGTGACATCATGCAGTGAAGATAAGTTGTCAGTGAAGCATCTGTTTATTAAACATCGGAAACTTCACCGGTAAATTTTTACAAGTGAGCAGGGAAGCCTTCTGATCACAGCGGCATACTACAAGGGGTTCGGTCATCTCGATGTCACACGTCGTTTGCAAATGTCAAAGGTACATTATAAACAGGTACGTCTTACAGTAATGGGGACGTTCACCTGAGTGCTACACTGAAGCGAGAAGCGTTCATGAACATAATCAGCCACTGTCCTTGCTTTGTTGGCGCTGAAACACATGTTTATTGAACGTCGAAAAGTTCACCGGTCCGTTTTGCCAATTGAGGAGATTAGCCTTGTCATCGCTGTGGTATACAGCCAGGGGTGCGGCCATCTCTATGTCACACGTTGTTTGCAAATGTCAAATCTACGCGCGTACGATATATATTAGTGGGTACGTTCATTTGAGTGCAACACCGAGGCAAGAAGCGTTCAAACATGAATGCAATCAGCGACTTAGCATGGTTCTGGTTTGGAAACATCCACGTTAAAATATTGTAGCGTCTGCTTTACGGGCGTTTGAGCCATTGAATTTTTTTGCTTGCTTCTGGGGGCATGAACCTCTGGATTTTTTTTTAACAGCCCCGGACGTTCAGGCTAGATTCGTTCAAACTAGCAGATAAGCTTCGCTTGTAAATGGCTGTGTACCGTGCACTAGGTGCACGTCAAACCCAAGGTAGTCAAACTTATTCCAGAGTCCCCCACTACGGCACGCACATGTTCATTTCATAGTCGTGACAGGGGAAACCCCAGATTTAAAGAATATATATACATATATTTATCATTCAGTTCAAGCTGACGGTGCGGGCGTAATTAGCAGCAATATAGTCGAAGATTAACAGCCTTTTACTATATTCCTGTAAAGGGTGCACCACCGTAGATATACTTACGGTGAGGCTAAGTCGCCCTATGGTATACCTTTAGGTAATGAAGAGAGTTCGCTTGGAATAAGCAGGGCTCATGCGAGGCAATTGCACCTGGAACGCGGCTTCGGCGGTGACCGTAGGACGCCAGAATTAGTTGCAAAGCGGTTAACCTTAGGGGTACGGGTGTTTAGCGCTAATATAGCCAAAATAGCCACGTTCCCAATAAACTGCACAATATTCCGTATCAGACCACCAGTGCTTTTGGTAAAAAAAAAGGGGTGAATTAAGTGTCGTCGGTAAAAACACAAGGTCGACGTACGTCCACGTGAACTACGATACGAAGAAATTAGTCAGTAATGAGTATAAAACACAGATAGAGAGAAAGAGACACGGATTAGAGAGACGTTATCAACCTTTAATCATCGAATCATTTGAAACACCGTGTACGTCCACCTAGTCTTCTTTAGCGTCGACACTCGGTTGATAATTTCCACTTCAGTGATTTAGGGCCAGAAACAAATTGTAGCCAATTTTTGTGCCGCCATCAGTGACACGAGAAACGAGCGTTGAGACTGGGCAAAAGAAAGAGACCGGGGTGAACGGAGCGGCGAGGAACTAGCTCCCCGGCATCGCCCCCGCGTTGTCTTCCACAGAGCCATGACGTAGTCGCTAGCGGCGGTATGATTGGCTGTGGTCATCCTACCTACACGTCAGCCGTACGACCATATCCAGCGACTAGGTCGCGCGAGCGGTATTAGATCCGACGTGTACGGGGCCGCATGCTGTCGAACCTTGCAGGGAGTCTGTCGGGTGCGGCTTTGGTGCGAGTGGTCGTACGACGGATCGCGCGCAAAATAGTATTGTGTGTCTTCCGCTTTGGTCAATTGCACTTGTCTGACGAGCATGTAGCGCGGACCAACATGCTTATTGAAGTTCTACAATCCGTGATATTTTGTGCCAGGAGCGGTGGCGGTAGCGCTGTATTGTTGCTTCAGGTGTTCTTAGCGTGGCGCTCATTGCCGACAATTGCAGCTGGGGCATATGAAGCTCGCACGAAGTCTAATCTCCTACTTTAAAGCCTCTGACGCAGTTTTTGACATTACAGTGCACATCTTCCCTATGCTCTTCAACATTTTAAATAAATAGTACCGTTGTACTAAGTGATTCAGGACCTCTCAGCGGAACGTTACCGGAGTGGCCGCCAAAGGCTTGCTCGCTTGCTCCCAGTTCAGAAGTGCAACGCGTTTGTGGCGTGCGGTACACTAAACGCTTCGTGTAAAAGGTCTATTGATAGTTAAAGAATTGACTTCTAGGCTTTTAGGTACCAAAACCAAAATATGATTATGAAGCACATTCTAGTGGGAAATAATTCTGACAACTTGAGGTACTTTAACAGGCAACCAATGCATGGTACACCGCCGTTTTCGAATGAAGCCGCCAAGGAAATGTGGCCGCCGAGGCCGGTTTTTTTTATAGTGAGAAGCCACATTCTTATTGACCTGACAGTACGATAGCGAATTCGAAGTTGCTGACGTGTCTTAAAAAACGATTACGATACTCCCTAACTCAAAATTTGAGTGCAGCTATGTATGTGTTTTCATTTCGCAATATATTGGCTGGCGAGGACAATCTGCCTCGTGTGCCACGTTGCAAACGGAGCGAAGTATGGCGCGACTACCTCCGTACTCGGGAGATCACGAGAGGTAGTGCCTGGATGACGTGTGGGTGCGACTGACAGCAGCCACCGCAGACAGACCTCCGCTCATTCAGCGCTTCGTTTCCATATATGGTATCAGTGGACGCGCTCGCCGCACGTCTTATTCATGGCGTCATCGGTGAACAGACGAGGCGTGCTACTCTGGCGCCATCCCGTAGCGGTCGTCGCCGCTGAACACGTCTTGCGCGGCACTACGCTTTTCTTCTCATGCCCTTTCGCCTAATCCTCCTCAACCGTTTTCCGCCTCGTGGTTCCGCTGCGTCGTCCTCGAGCGCTCTTCGCTATCGTCGTTTTTCATCCCCCGCCGCGCTCCGCGTTCACTCTTTCATCCTTCCCTGTGCTCGTTCGCTCGCTTACACCGAGGGACGCCGACGCTCAAAGCAGGAAGGGGCACCTAGCAGCTGCGCTCTAAAACAACTTTCTAGAATGTACTTCATTATTGAAGAGCTACAGAAAGGTAGACAAACATGGCTGTACGGCGGGTCATTTCTTAGAGCATAAAGAAGTAAGGGTGGTTGGTACTAGCGCAAGAAATAGGCGGCGGCAAATTGCGCTGACACAAGCCGAACTTCATACTATGCTCGCAAAATAAACGTGTTTTCATTGTTCGTGAAAGCCATGAGAATACATTTTATAGCTGTGGGTGTCGACGTTTCACTAAGTATGCTCGAGTGGTGGACATTCGCAAGCGTAGCAGTAAATTGCAGGTAAATGACCAAAACGTATTGCAATAAATTTTATTAGGAGGATTAAAATGCAGTGGGTAAATAACAGGCTTGGTTAAATTTACACAGTTGATCTGTCTTGTTGTTCACCGGCTGCCTTCTAAACCTCACCATCAATAAGGTGCTAAATTGGGCTGGTTGGAACATGTCCGAAGAAAACGAGTAACAGCGCTGGACAACGGGACGTGACTGAGACAGACGAAGCTCTGACACAGCAATATATACAAGGACTAGAATAGGCAGGAGGGAGTGGAGAACATATAGTAGGAATACATTGTCAGAAAGATTGTGACGATCGATAATGTGAAAACCGCCCAACTAAATGGTTGCCATCATCCCCGTGCAAGATGCGCAAGATGGCCCGCACGTGAGATACATAAGGCCTTTTGCATCGACAAGAAAAGCGATACGTGCGTGAGTGTGCCTTCGGTATCACTCCTCCCGAAGGAACTCGCGTGAACCATGCCGGATTTGTAACCCTAAATTCTGAACGTAGATGTAGGACTTCTGTTTTCAACATGGAATATTTTTCAATACATCAGAAAGCAAAGGTTTTCTGCACCCTGTTGTAAATACCCTCTTCCTCACCAGCACGGGCACTAGACGAACATGCAACGTTTCGGTAGATGCATCACACCATGTCAGCTTATAGTGCTTTAAAAACCATCGTATCATTTAAATTTACTCTTTCAGTGACTTCGGAGTAAGACTAGTAAACATTTTGCGACTTCATTGTCTCATATGTTAGGAAACGTTTCTTACTTCAGAATAGAAACCTTCATTACGGTGATGCCGCTCGACGTCAGTTGAGAAAGTTTCGTTACTGAGGTGCCCTTAGCAGAGGATTTCTTGGACTCCCATGCCGCAAGGAAACCGCGAAAGTATCTTCAAAAATTATTTTCCCCCAGGAGAGTCTCTTCACTTCACTAAATTGGCACTCCGCGATCACTTCCCCTAACTGCTTGCCCATTCTCTGCGCGAACTTGATGTCACGTGTACCTGGCAATCGTCGAGGCGCAAGTACGGCATCAGCAAAGGAAATGCGTTTCACGAAAGAAAAGAGGCTTTAATTAGGTTTTGTGCGACTTAACACTAACGCTTCGGTAAGTTCTAGAATTGGTAACAAATTACTGTCTTAGCAAACCAGAGCTGACCTGAATGCAGACGAAAATGAATTAATGAATCTTTACGCGCCTGCATGAAGGCTCTCTAAAACGCATTGTGCTGAGAAGCTATACCTAGTTGTAAACGATCAGAATGATAAATATAGCAAATGCTCACCAAATGTCAATTCGCATTTGGCTGAAGCATGCGGCGGGTGCAACTGGTGCAGCCATATTTGTCAAGGCTATTATTTAGCACACCCAACTATTAAGATCGCTGAGTAACGTGCGGTAACATAAGCCATCTGCGAGCCACCGAAATCCAATAGCGTACGGAGCATGCGCAGTGAGGAAGAGACTATCTCATTACCTACAGAAAACGTTCACGTTTGCTTGTATCATCGGATGTTGCTCGGGACCCATTCTCAGAACTTTAGCGTTGAACGCATTGTTGCGCTTTTTAGGACAAGTGCACTGATATACAAACCTTGGAAGTGATGTGCGCTACATCGCACATATGTAACGTTCTTTTATTATAATTATCGTGTGTGTGCGTGCGTTTTCATTTTTGCTCGTGTGTCTTTCTGCGAGCCTTAATTCACTTGACCCCCTTATTTCGGCTCAGCGTTATAGTCAGCTGGTTTGTGCACAGCCTGGGTAACCGGTCTGTCTTTTCATCTCTTGCTCTCCTCTTTGAGACATTCGGCAGGTACATCACGCCACGTTGCACGTGCAAAAGTACTTGCACGCATGCATGGTTCCACGAAGGTGCAGATATGGCCAGGCGTATCCAAAGTGCCAGGCAGCGGCCGGCGAAATCCGAAGCGTCACGCCGGTGATGCCCGGATCAGTGAAAGTTTGCCCCCAGTATAGTGCGGCGCGTTGAACCTGGATCGTAGCAACGAGGCGATCAGCTACTGTCGCAGCGCATGCGCTTAAGTGCGCAGCGAACTAGCGCTTTTCTGTCTGGTGAAGGCGCAAACTCAGCAAGTTCGCTGCAGTGAAACCGGACGGTAGGTCATCATGCCGCTGACTAGCAAAGCTAGCGCACGATGCACCTCCGGTCTAGTGAATTTGGCTAGAGGTAGGACATGCTCTACTCCCACGCCAGCCGCCAGTCACCCTGAATGCGCCGGGCATTAGACTGTAGCCCGTCCCCGCAACTGTAATATATCCGCGCCTTGATGCCAAAGACGCAGCAATGAATTAGCTGCATCAGAATGTTGAATAAACCAGATCTCACGCACTCTAGGAATCAATGTTATGCGGAGCATTTCCCTAATATCAGGCTACCCATCATAGTTTGGGATTAGACAAAGTGTTACGAGGTGGACTAACGTGTTTGTGTGAGACGAACAGCTATGTGTATGGCGCGAGTGTGTGACGACAGAAGCAAGACGATGGGGACGTCAATCTTGTGACGCGGACGGAATGATTTCTACTCCGGTCCTCCGACGCGAGCTTGTGGATTAATTACGAGCTCTTCTCGTAATTACCGGTTATCTTTATTTTTTTCCTGCCTAATACCAGGCAAATAGTATAGGCTTCCCCGGGGTATCCAGTGAGCTGAAGGAGGCACCGACTTCATATCTTGTGGAAATTCAGCGCACTGTGTGTCTGATGTGCTTGCAAAGAATAAATTGTGTTGTGTTAAGTAGGGCGTGATGCGAGCATTACACGCTTGTTTTCTCGGTATCCCGGGAGGACGAGAAGTGTCACTGAATTCAGATTCGCAGACCATTGATTCAGTGTCGTGATGCATATGCAAGTAAAGCCTTAAGCTAGGCGGATTATGAACAGGCAAATAACATTTGCAATCAAACTGCTCGATATGAAAGACCGCTATAAATTTGGCTTCCATTTCTTAACGTCACACAGGGCTTATTTGTTTCTGAGGCTCACAAAGTATGTCTGGATATATAAATAAAAAAATTAAGTCCGGACTTGTACGTGTCAAAACCAGCATATGATTATGAGGCACGCCGTAGTTGGGGACCCGGAATAATACTGACTACCTGGGGTTCTTGAACGTGCACCCAATTCACTGTACACGGGCGTTCTTGAATTTCGCCCCCATCTAAATACGACGGCCCCCGCAGAGATTTAATGTCGCGCACTCAAGCTTAGCAGTGAAATGCCAAAGCAACTATGCCACCCCGGAGGAAGACATACAAATTGAGCCGCAGAATCAGACTGATTAAAGGTGAACATACAAGTACAATGCACCTCGTAGTGTCATAATTGCCACTCTCGCAGTGCTTAGAACTTCTTGTGCTAAATACGCTTGTAACATATTTTAATTTATTTACGTAATACTGTGAGGTAATTAGAAAGACACAAGCAGCAAGCAATTTTTTTCACAGGAAAATTTGCAAACTTTTATTACTATTCGTTTGCTTCGTCCTTCGCGCCCATTATTTTCGCTTTTCGAACCAACACGCAATAAGAAAAAACGACATAGTTCAATCATTTGGAGGGGCTTGGAAAACAATTATTAGTTCAATCGTTCCCAGAGCCTATAACTAAGAAAAAGACCACCGACGTGGAGAAGCGGAAAAAAGCACACCAGAAAAAAAAGAACTGTTTCCGAATGCAAGCAATAAAAGCGGCTGAACGCAGTTGACTGTGCTCCTATGGGTAATCCGACTGTGACAAGGCAAAAGGGAACAGTGATTAAAATGGGGGTTGACGGTGACATCACACCATTTATTTAGTATGCCCTCAGGGCAAGAGGCATTAAAGAGGGATGTGGTAAATCGGCACACAAAAAGAAACAAACAAAGGAGTAATAATCTATAACCTATAATAACCTAAGAACCAAACAAAGGCAACGTATAGTATACAATGTTAGTTTAACAGCGTGCACAGACAGCTAATTCACAAGATAACAAATAAAACCAAGCAGTTAAAGTGGTATACAGTATTAGTGTCTGCGTTATACTATATTAACTAAATATTTCTTGAAATGATCACAGTTTACTACAGAAGCAATGCGCGCGGGAAGACGTCGAATACTTGAACATGTTCCGATGTTCGACAAAAAGCCATAAATTGCTTGTGAGTTTAGAATCACCAAGAATGCACGGCGATGCGGAAGGGGTGAACAGAAGAAAACGCGCAAGCTGAACTATAAGATAGGAAGAAAAACAAGTAGCGAACGATGCGCAAGAAACTCGGTTATATGTCCGTAATTGCTCCTCTGGCACCACGCATAAGTTCGCCATTGTAACAGCCCTTTTGCGAATGTTTTATGTAAGGCTGGAGCTGTGCAACGCATGCTATTACGAACAAGTATATCAGGTTAATTCCAGAATGGAGATAATCATGGTTGAGCACCTCCAGAACAAATTTGACTCCGTTTACAATGGTTTAAAAAAAATTAGTTTAGTCTACAAAAGATGTCTCCAAAACTTTTTGTTCTAAAGGCAACGTTACAAAGTTTACAGGGTCCAGAGACTGATGAGGAGTAAGTCACTAATATAGAGTTTTCAGAAGACACACACAATAATATGTAATAACAAAGGTAGCTACAAGTAGAAGACATGTGCTCATGTTCACGAAAGCATACAGTATATACTTATAAATTCAGTCCTGGAACACGAAGATAAGCAGAAAATTGAGCAGGGCAATTGAAAACACGTATATCATTATAATCTAGCTGCAATTATATGCATTCATTTACGGGTGGAAAAGAACAGCCGCGCTAATTACAACTGTAAAGCTGATGTTTCAATTTTACTAGATCGTTGAACTCTCGCTGCAAGCTTGAAAATACCCCTTATTTTAAAAGCAATTGGAAATATTCATCACAGGTTGTTAGCTCTGTATTGAAAGTTGTTGCACTTATTTTGGAAACTAGTTATTCAGACATGTATGTCGTACTGAAAAGAGAAACATAAGTACGAGTAAATTACTGCAATTTTTCAATTACTAGATTTCAGGCCTCTGCAGATGTGTGGCCAAATCCTGGTTTCCAGTATTTGTAGGCAAGAAGGTCCCTTGATGCGAACAACATGTTGCAAATGAAGCTGGAAAAAAACGCGCTAACATCGCGGGTACTGGAATTCTCGACAATTATACTCCCTCTTGTTGTTAGCTCAACCAACTGAAGCCAACAGACAATGAAGTGTTTTTTTTTAATTAAGCGCAGAAATAATAAGGAAGGAAGGGCGATGTAGACGAAAAGGCAACTTGTCCTAGCCTTGCGCATTACGCGTGTGATGCTCTACCAATTGAACTAGGACAGCGGCTTTCACCCTTTCACTATGTATATAATTTTTGTTTTTGTTTTAGAATGCGTTGTTCTGAAAGTGTCAGCCAACGACCCTCGCGAGAGCGGCAGTGTATGCGGAACTTCACTTTAACCACCAGTGTAACGGAACACGCGAACTTAGGAGAAGTTACTTAAGGACACCCTCGTTTTTCTCACTCATTGCGTAGCCACGTTCACAACTGAAGCAGCCCTGAGGTCTTCAGCTAACATACGACTGTCGACTGTCATATATTTCAGTTTCTTTCACTGCAGGTTTCCAATATTCGAGGAGATTTTTGTAGCTCATTGAAGATGCCTTGCAGTCAAGGTTCCATAGATGCCATGCGCAGAAGCCACTCCTCGAGCTAGATTAAATTAGCCGTCAACCATAAACACGCACAGGTGGGTAATCTATTGACAGGGAGTACATAGTGGGTAAGATATTTCATTTTCTCTGTCAACCAACAGGTGAGATTATTTTATTTCTTTATTTACATCATACTGCAGGCCGTGTGGGCCAAGCAGGAAAGCAAGGTAACACAAAAAATACGCGTACAAGAGGCAGAATTGCAAAATATAAAACATAGGAAAGGAAACACAAAACAGCACAAAACAGCAATGTTACTGAGGGAATACTAATAACATGAGTTCGAATTTATTAAGGGAGGTTGAGATGATGGAGAGAGATGAGGTTCCATTCTTCTATAGGTCGAAGAAAGAAAGAACATTTAAATAGGTTTGTCCTGGCAACGTAAGGGGACAGAGCGAGGGGGTGGGAATGACGGGTTTTCCTGGATGCAGAAAGAATTATTTATGGACTAGGATCTAAAGAAAATTGACGGTTTATGAAGGAGTAAAGGAACTTGAGGCGTATTATTTTTCTGATCGTTTGAAGGGTATGCAAACCATTTGTCCGCAGTAATTCAGTTATAGACTCTTCTCGGCCGTATTTCGCAAAAATAAAACGAATGGCTCTTCTTTGTATCCTTTCAAGGGCGTTAATGTTGATTTTCGTAAACAGCTCCCAAATAACGCACGAATATTCCAATTTGCGTCGAATAAAAGTGGTATAGGCTAATAATTTTACTTCATGGTATGCGTGTTTAGCTTATGGTGAAGTAGACACAGCTTTCTAAAAGCAGGACAGGCGGTAGCAGCAATGTGGCTATTCCAGTTTAGGTTGTTAGTAATTATAATTCCAAGATACTTGTACTCGTTTACTTCGGCCAAGCGGTCTTGGCCAATAGAACAAGAAAACTTCAGGGGTAGTTTTTTTGCTTGTTATACGTAGAAGCACAGATTTATCGGAGTTAAGTTTTATTCCCCACTTGTTCGCCACTCAAGAATGTTGTTTAAAGCTAAATGAAGAGATAGTTGCTCATTACCTGTATTAATATCGTTAAATATGATAGTCGTCTGTGAACAGACGAATATTGACAAGGACCTCTATTACATCAAAATCTCATTAGAATAAATAAAAAATAGTAGTGGGCCAAGCACGCTGCCTTGAGGCATGCCAGAGGTTACTGAAAGACAATCGGATTGCTGCCCATCAATCACTACGTACTGTTTTCGACGCGTTAAGTAAGCAGAAAGCCAGTAGAGGATAAAGCCAGGAAGACCAAGGAATTCTAATTTACAAATTATTTGTCATGAGGAACTACATCAAAAGCTTTTTGAAAATCCAAAAATATCACATCTGCTTGGCCAGCCTTGTTAAAGACCGAAGCAAACGAGTGAATGACTGGGCTTAATTGGGTGACTGTCCAGAGCCCCTTCCTGAAGCCATGTGGGAAAGAAGATAAAATGTTTGAGCAACAATGTGCTCAATTATTTGACAATATGATAATATAGAAGTCTGACGATAATTCAAGACTAAACGTGGGTCACCTTTTTTTCATATAGGAACAACACGTGCTACTTTCCAATTGTACGGAAGTACCGCGAAATGCAGAGGCTTGAAAAATTGCTACAAGAAATTTACTTAAAGGTTCCGTATGACGCCGAAGGAATGTGTTGAGAATGCAATCTGGACCAACAGATGATTTTACTTGTAATCGGAGGAGCATGTTAAGTACACGTTGATGAGAAATGTTAACGTAGGAACAGCAGGACGGTGAAGTTTGGAAACGGGGTTCAGTGGGCGGGGAGAAGACACTGTGGAAGTGGCATCTGTCTTAACCTACACGCCACAGAATTTGGTGGAAAACTAACTTCTTTAGCATATTGTGTTGGAAATAATCACGCGACCGCTTTAAAAATTCACTGCTTCGCTCTTTCTCCGTTTGTTAACAGGTTCCCTCTTTTGTCGCGTAAGTAGCGCGTACATCGCAGCTCGTACATCGCAGCTTGCCAATGTGAGCGATAGCGAGCCATTCTTAAAGCCGCTCGCGGCTGCGCACTAACTCCAAGGGCCACCGACTCAGCTGCGAGGAAGAGTCGCGGCCTGCCGGTCGTGAAAAGGGGCGGCGCTAAGTGGCGGGTTGTACGCGGAAACCCGCCGCGGGCAAAATGTGGCCCACGAGTCTGAGCTTGGAGAACCACGTGTTAGGATACCCTATCTATGATTCGCTTTCATTTTGGCTACCGTTGAGTAGTGGGTCAAACACGCTTGTCATACCTTAGATTAACGAGCCAATTCTAGAAACTCAAGTTGTCCTTCAATAAGTCATCATCATCATCATCATCATCATCATCATCCTAATTTGCTCTTGTGTGACTTCTGCAGACAGCTTATGCCTGGAAGGCTCAGCTAAGACTGTGCATAGTTTCCTGATCATTGGTTGCTCATACAAGGCAACGTTGTTGAAGAAAACTAAGCGAAACGTAGGGGGATGGAAGGCAAAAGGAAAAAAGAATACAATACGAGTACTAGAGCAATAGTAAGCTTAGTGACGTCAACATAAATGCATAAATCACAACAAAGCAACAACATTGCATTTCTTTCTTTTTGCGTTTGTCTATTTGAATCGTGATTGTCATGACTACACTTTAGCCTAGGTTCAGAGCGTGCCTCACGTAAGACGCGATAGTAGCCACAGTGATCCGATCAATTCTGGGGTGGCCAAGGCATCATCAGAGTGGCAGATTTCCCGCGCAGTTGCCGCTCGTCAGTCGCCACGTTGAAAGCGGACACTGAGAAGCTGCACTCCTGGGCGCCGGCAGGAAGACCTACAGAGTGAAGCGATAGTCAAAGTTGATCTCGGGCACTACTTTCATGCCAATAGTTGTGGGCATTGCAACAGTGTTCAATTTGGCAACGCGTAGTTATTATTTCTTGCTTCGTCATCTTGCTCACATATTTGGTGCTAAGAATTGATGGGATTACGATGCACAGAACTTCAAGTATTAAAGCGAGAAAGACGGGAAAGCAGACGTTACGGACAAGAAAGGGTGAAACATGGTTTCATGGCTTAGGATCAGCTAAACTCTTAAACAAATGTAAACCCTTTGGGTCGTATCTTGCCACACAACAATAATCGTAATCTGTCTTGCTTGCGTTTCCTTTCTTGAAAACGCTGCGCTCGCTAATTTTCTGTCGAGAATGCTCTGTCGTGCTGATAATGCGCATGCCGTTCGTGACTTGGAAGTACCGGGCTCGCAGCGTTAGAGAAAGGAAATGCGGACCATACAGATGACGCTTATTGTTGTGTGGCAAGTTACGACCCAAAGGGTGTAATTTTGCTTAAGAGTGTACGTGATGCTATAACCTGGGCATGCTCTATATTAAGCAGTTCCAGTACATTCATTTCCGTTCACGGAATCCCGAAAGACCAGAAAAAGACGCGTATAGCAGCATTGGTGGCTCCATGCTGTGACGCCGACGTCAACTAAAGTTCAGAGCACTACAAGTGAACCCACCCTGCCTTATGAGGCAAAGGTGGCGCCAACAATGCTATGGGTGTAATGGATTGCATTTTTTGTCTTTTTTTTCAGTCTGTCAAGAAATCGGCGAAATACAAATACGTTTCTATGGCGCTATACTTGTAGAAAGCGTCACCAGATAGCCCTACCGGTGCTTTGGTTGCCATTGAGGTTCGGTGTTTCGGTCTCCTGTAAACCGTAATACGTTTGTAGACAGACGAAAACATTCAAATTACAAGAACGAAAATGAAAACAGATTCACATTCATGCTCTAGCGACAAAGCTAATCAGTCTGTTGAATATGAGCGTGAGGCAAGAGCTGCCCGGCCATGTTGTTCTAAAGAATTCTGTTCGCTGCGTTGTCCTGTCCGTGCTAGGGTTCACTGCTGTCTAACCACTCATTGCTGTAAGAATTCAGGCGTCCCTCGTAGGTTTAGATTTGACGGTCTTGCTTAAAATGGCAACTCCACTTCTTGTGTGCACTTCATGAATAGGTTTCTGTGGGGTGTAGGGCAGCCTCGAGTCTGCAAATAGTCTGGAAATTGCAAATTGGTGAACAGTTGGCAAAGCGTTTCTCAGATAAATGTGATGTAGCTTCTTGCAGAAGTCAGGTCCGAAGCCTCTGCGCCGAAGGACTGAGGGAACAACAGATAATTGAATGTCTTTCGAACACCTTCACTGGTGTTGCCCTCGTCTGTTACTGGCCAGCGCTAAAGACAAAGAAAAAGCCCGCCACACAGTGGTTCATTGGATATGGCTTCTTTGCTTACAACTCGTCCGCCTTTGTGTACGATACCAGAGTCACCTTCTAACCACAGCAAATAAGTCACTGCTTGCTGTTCTTGTATGGTACAGACAGCAACTCCGACACCCATTGTTTCTTGCACCGAGGTCAAAACAAACTGGTGTGTTACACCCAGACGTGCACAGCAGTCACTGATGCGTCATATACTCCACAATTAGGATGACAGGGAGGCTTGGACACGCAAACAAGGCTAAACCGACAACAGATCTTTTATTGAACGTAAATGCGGATAATTTCTTATCTTCCTTCTAATACATTTCAAGGAGACGGCGGTAAAGAGTAAGTGGCCGAAAATTGTTGTTTGTGTGGTATTACGGGCCGAAGGGCGGGTATTATGACTGCTTCCTGATTTGTGTTCTCACCTCCGGGAAATACGATTTATTCGAAGTTTACTATCAGATGCCAGATATAAACTCTATTCGCGCTACAGGTAGGCATGATTCGTAAACTAAAACCTTCCTTCGGTAAATATTATTCCGCACCAGAAAGGCCACGGATATATTTGGTTTGAAGTCCATTATGGGTATATCTTGAAGCACCACAATAAGCTGTAACAGTTCTAACAGAGCCCAAGTCACTTCAAGTTTTTATTTGGAAAACGTAAGCGCTTTTCTACATATCTGCCCGAAGAAAACGTAAGAATGTGATATTCTAATTAAGATAAATAGCAATAAGTGGGATAAAACAGCTCATGTAACGCATAGAACAGACAACCGATGGCCTTTTAGAGTTACATAATGGGCACGATGATGAGAAGCGCCACCGAGATGGCAGAAGGTTGCCCCTAGTAATTATATCATGAAATTCTATAGGCTTAGGATGGCGGCTGCTGGTGCAGGACAGGTGACGGGATCACTGGGAGAGGCCTTCTTGGTGCAGCAGACTTAACATGAACAATATTATGATGCATATGTACACACAAATGTACCTCAGGGGTGCCCTGCGCATATTGTGGCATTTAAGGGGGAAAAAAAACATTTCTGTAGTGAGCTGGCACTTGCCTTGAATCTCTCGTCGTGTTCTAGTCTGTATTGCTTTACAATACGCGCACTTGACAATATGAACTATATGTACAAGGCACTGACTACGCAGGAACAATTTATTGGCGCAATCAGTTACTTCAAATTAGCTTTATGCTCGTGCAATACGAGAGGACACGAAGGGAACGTTTTTAGAAAATTATTTAGAGACAATCTTGAATGGATAAGTGCCCGGCAACAATGAACTCATCACGCAATTATCAGGCGGAAAAAAAGAAGAGAGAATTGCGTACCAGGGATGGCAAAAAAGGATTGCTCAGTGGTCGCAGCCATGAGATGGTCCTGGTCGCACTGCCAGGAGACCACGTAGCCCGTCAGCGGACCCCTTGGCTCGTCTGGCGCCTTCCACTCGAGGTGAGCGGAAGAACCATCTTCTGTTGCATTCACTGTCAGGCGAGTAGGCTCACTCGGCTCTGCAAAACGCGTAGCGGAGACAAGACGTGACGATCAACGCTGTGGGCAGAATATATGTTTAAACTTGGTGTTGCAGTATATCCTAGTTGACGGCACCAGGTTGCTGCTTTTCTATTGCTGCTATACCGCGTGTCAGAGGTTCGAACTGAAAGGCCCTATAGAGTATTTTTAATGCATTCCAGCTTCAGCTTTTGTTTCACCATGAAGTTCCCCCATATTGCCTCAAGGTAAATGCATCGGCTTAGCCGCGTACAAAGAAAGTTGAGTATAGAGGCACGACAGTTTCGTCATTATTTTCTTCGTCACCATCCTCATTTCCAATGCCACGGATAGCGGAAACATGTGATAATGAGTGACGATAAACGGCGATACCACGTATGAAAACTCCAGACTTCTGTGAGCCTCGATAGCCACGCACAGTGAGCACACCAAGAGAGACCGACTGAAGAGCCGTAAATAAGTGTTGTGTAGGCAGTTCCTGGCACCTTCGCTTGATCTAGAAAATGAGCAAAAAGGCCAATATTTACTTTTGCATTTAGCAGCAAAAATACCTGACATGTCGGTTGTGATGACCACTGTGTTGGCGTCCCCACATCCTAGGTTGTTGCAGCCTCTCACCGATAGTGAGTATGTCGTGTGTGGTCTAAGATTTGAGATCCTGACGTATCCCGCTTTGAAGGAGGAGTTCCAGCCGTGCAACACGACCTCGTCGCATTCGGTCGAGTTTTCGCAATTCACCCAGTTGCTGTAGTTCGTTGCAACCTGAGGAAGAAGGTAAGGACAAGAGCACAGCGATAACGCCGTCATTAAGAGACGTGAACCGTGGACTGATTGGCTGCACCTACAAGGCGCGCCCATATTTACATAACATGAGTTAAAGCGCACGGGAAAATCCGTATTTTGAACTCGATTCAAGCACGCGTGTGCGCAAGCAAAACACACATGTGAACAAATGACGGTTTTGAAGCAGCTGTATTTTCAAAGACCCCCAAGTTATTAAGACCAGGTAATTCAGCACGCTAACCCCCAGAGAATAATGGCACGAAGAATTCTATCGCTTTTAGCGTGTCTTGCAATTTGTCCTTCGTTAAATTGAGGAGAGGCTAAGACATTCTTTGTTCCTACACTGGCCTAGACTTGTACACAGTAGGTAAATTGACACTGCGCTGATTGTTTTATATATTGGGGTCAACAGTTCGCTATGAGCTAACGGGAGATTGGCTTGGGACGTTTCCGCTGAACACGCATTTGCTCGCTCTTGCCATGTGCGACTGGGCAACATTGAGGCCAAAACCCCGAGTGGCTACATCATCATCCAACCAACTCCAATGAGATGGCGAGACGGGATACTTGGTTGAAGTTCATAATGAACAGATCGTGAAGCACACGAGCACACACAGTTCTTGCGGTCAAGGGTGTGTGGGACAATCTCCGGAAGATGCGTCACCGATCGCATCAGGGAATATCCCGCATTCTTAAAAGCCTCAGGAACTTCACATCTTGCTAACCATTTAAAGAAATATTTTTGTTATCCGACTTTCAGAGAAAACAAAAATTATTTCTGGGCATCGTGATTAACTGACTCCCCAGTTCGTATATTCCAATCACTTTAATAAACACTGAAAAGCGTGCGTCAGTCAAGCCACAATCATTTTAGAGAATATGGAGTTCTACTACCTTGATAATTCACATTTTCCTGGTGCTTTTTTTGTGTGTGTTGTGATAACGTACTGTACCGGGTGTCTTATGATATGACCTCTTGTTTTAGGCATTGCTGCGCGTGCGTGCAAGATTGTTTATTTACTTATAACGTCTCTGGTTCCGATAAAAAAATGTTTCAGTTGTGAGTGAAGCGCTGTCCTATCTGACTTTCCAATCCCTTTGTGCGTGTGTGTGCTGGTGCGCTTCAAGATCTGTCTAATATGAAGTGCTGTACTTCATCTCATGAAAAAAGTGATGCAGTCTCTTCTTTTATTTAAATAAAGGAAGTGATTGCCGGATTATAGTCACACAATAAATTTTCTGATAAATTTGCTCCTGCTTCCACTATAAGAGAGCAAATAAGAAATTTAAAATAATTAAATTATGCGGCTTTACGTGCCACAAAAATGGGGACTCCGGAAATTTGGGCCACCTGGGTTCTTTAACGTGCACCTAAACCTAAGTGCACAGGTGGTTAGGCATATCGCTCACACCAAAATGCG
The DNA here is from genome assembly GCF_023375885.2 of Dermacentor andersoni. Taxonomy (NCBI): domain Eukaryota; kingdom Metazoa; phylum Arthropoda; class Arachnida; order Ixodida; family Ixodidae; genus Dermacentor; species Dermacentor andersoni. Next base: position 306,288,713 of record NC_092814.1, read on the forward strand.
GCCGCCATAGCCGAAATTTGATACCGTGACCTCGCGCTTAGGAGTCCAACACCATAGCCACTAAGTAACCGCGGCGGGTAGAAAATGGAAGAAAAAAAAGCCTGTATATTGACGTCTGAGGTGACATGGTTTGTGACATATGGCCTGCAAATCCAAACCAAGTAGAGAAAGCCACCTAACATAGTGCAGCAATACGAGCAACCAACCTCTACATGCGTAACGGTGCTGTTGAGAAATCTCCATGACACAGCCGCTATGTCTGGTGTGGACTGGAATCCTCTTGTTGACAACGTTGGAGCCAGAGGGACTGTTCGACCACAAAAGAAACAGAACCACATATACGAGCAGTCCGCAGTCACCATGTAGACAGAACTAAAAACAGTAGGAATACAGTGAAAACTACTCCGTTGATAAACTGGAGCATACACTGCCAACTACTTCCTGTAAAAACGAACATCGAAAATTTCATTTCACAGTAACGCAATAACGTGCCTCATTATAAATCATTATCGCGTAAAACATACAAACATCCTTAAGCTTAATGCACTAACGGTAAGAAGATGATATCATATTTAGAGCCATTTTAGTGATTTGTGTATAACATGGATCAGTGCTCTTCCATAAAAACAAGCCTATCTCGTTTACCTATTTAAGGCAGAAAGCTGGTCTAGTTGGTGGCTATTCGTATAAGGGGACATTGCACTAACGCGTAAAAAAGGACTCGGACAGGAACATGAAAAAGACACACCGAACGCTAGACATCAACTGGCTTCATATACACAAATAGGGCACAAATATATGACACAAATATATGAGGACACAAATCTAGAGGCAAAAAGACGCGTGCTACATGATCAATTCCTAAAGCGAATGCGCAATGACACCCTATTGTGCAAGAATTTTATTTCCTTTGCTCTCAAAGATGAGTCAGATTTGCTGAAGCAGGCCTGTTTTTCCTAATAAACAAGGAAGGCCTCAAGTATTTCACGCTCTCTCTGATCTGTGCTAGAAGTAATCAATTGAGTCTTATCAAAGAGCAGCATGCATTCATTCTCAGAGCGCTTGCAATGTGCTGCCAAGTGCCCAGATCCCGATGGTGCCCCGAGAAGCAGCTTGTGCTCCATTAGACGCCAGTGGCGCCACTCGCAGTAAACCACCCTGCCAAATTAAACATGGACTCCCTTATGTGGAGTGCAGGACAAATGTGGTGTGCAGAATTCCGCTGTCATGCGGAAGTTGCTACATCGGCCAAACTGGCCGGCGTATCAACGTTCGTTTAATGGAGCACAGGCAGCTTGTCGATGCACCATCGGGATCAGGAAACTTGGCGGCACCTTGCAAGCGCTCTGAGAATGAATGCGTGCCGCTCTTTGATAAGACTCAATTGATTACTTCTAGCACAGATCAGAGAGAGCGTGAAATACTTTCTTGTTCATCGGGAAGAACAGGCCTGCGCATCAAACGTAACTTATCTTTGACAGCAAAAGAAATAAACTTCTTGCACAATAGGGTCCAATAGGCTCCAAACTCTCTGCCAGCTGCTTGGCAGACGGCTCCAAGCGAGAGCTATCGAAGCAGCGTGCGTTGCGAGCGTTCTATCGTAGCGCTGAACGTGTCTGGTATTCCGGTAACCACAGGCGAGCTGAGCGTTTCAACGGAATGGTCGAGGCATAAACTCAAGCTGATGAAGGAACTTTAGCGTATACGTACGTGAGCTGCCTGATCGGTGTCTATGGTCAAGCCACCCGTTGACGCAGAGCTTAACCAGCCAAACAAAGAGCTAATATTGCTCTAACCAAGTGCAATACATAATAAACATTTACAAAAACAACGTGTCAACGATTACACTCCTGCGAAAAAAATTTACACCAGCAGCAAAGAAGCAGCAGCATTTCGTTACTGCTACTGTGTGTGGTGGAGCTCTGTGCCAGCAGGTACGGTCAAAAAGCCAATCCCTATCCCCTCGCGCTTGCGTTTACCCTAATACCGGGCTCGCGAAACGCTATTGCGTTAGTAATCTTCCGGTGTAAAGTGACGACCGCGAACGCGCAAGTCCTGGCGCCGATTGGATCGCGGCAGTCCGATGCGCTGCAGCCAGACTACTCGTCTGCTGTCTTGCAGAGGGACACGATGTCGCAGCTTGACATATTGCCAGTCGCTACGTTTGCAGTCCACAACGCAAGGAAGTCGAATCATAGTGGTCGCGAAAAGACTGAGACCGACTCTGACTCGTGGCTCTCATCAAAATGTAGCACGTTGTAACACAAGCACACGATGCTTGCTGTGTTCCGGAAGTGCTTAAGTGTAGTGAGAAATTGTTCTCGTACTTTCTCTTTCTGTTACTTTCTTTTTATAGAAACAGATTAACTAACATTCCAACTATTACGAGCATCATTTGTTCACCATGAAGGTGGAAAAACTATCTATAACGCGCCCTGGGCAGCCAATCGGATAGCTCGCCCTACTGACGTCAGTTGGATGATTTACGTCCTATGGGTAGGGGCGGCTGACAATTCTGCCCAGTAGTGTGCTGCGATCGGCAGCGATGTAGATTTTTAATACCTTATAATAAATTACACGCTTTACGCGGAGCACTTAGATGCGTCAATTGATAATCAGAAAGACCTACTCTAACGACTCAGTACGTTTGTACTAAATCGTCAAAATCCTTTCCAGGTCCCGATAATAACAGCCGATTTACGTGTAGTAATCTCATAGACTACATCCGAAGTACCAAGATTTGGCGGGGGCCAGGCCTCGCCAGTTACCGGTTCTTGAGACCTTCTTTACCAATTTAAAATTATAATTCCTACTGAAATCGCGAACAGCGTGCTGGATTCTATCGCATTAAGTCATGGTCAATTCATTTCCATCGACGCCACACAGCACATTCTGGCCACTAGTCAGTCCCTTTAGTATGCGCTTCAGGCAACAGTGCCGTGGCTTCCTACTACCTCGATTTTAAGGTCTTATTTTTGTATTAAAGTGACATCATTATTTGCCTGTTCTAACCACATTGTGGTTTGTATGTGCCAAGCCATTCATGGCCAACTAATAACATACGTGGGATGTTAGTACTTGCCACTAGAAATAAAATGAAATTTTTAGTTGATCGATTTTAACACTGTGCCCCCAGAACAGAAGTTCCTTCCTCTAACCATGAGGTCACAGACTCGCGCCACTGAAAAGGCGGAAGAATCACGGGCACTTAGGTATCCCTACGTGGCTGAATGCGAAAGCATGCATTGAGAAGTATCTCCGATGACGGGGCCTCGGCCTCGTTAGCGTACTTGCGTTGGCGTCCAAAGTAGCCGAGCGCAGCAACTGATTGAAATGGAGAAGTCGATCAAAGCGCATGACAGAACTCGCCGAAATCACCGCAACGACTGGCATCGCCGCGACGCACGGTGCTATATATAGAGCGGTCACACAGTTGCCGCTACCCGGCAACTGCAGCGTATGTAACCGTAATCTTTACGGGGAAACGCTTGCGGCGAACGCTATGCGCGAAGGCGAGCTTTCTGGTTCCGTTTTCTGTCCCCCGCACGGTCGGCGCCGCCGCCGTAGCGAATGTGAGTATCATGTGGTGGGGCTTCGAGGAACCCAGCGCGCTCGTGGCGCCCGCCTCCCGTTGATCGGCTGTGAACACGAGACGTTGTCACGGGGACGCCGCCGGAATTTCTGCGTCCTGAACCGAATATATAATGCTTTCGCATTCACAAAGTCATGAAAGTCTGCGCCTGAGGCACTTGGCACGGTAGGCGCGTTGGGTTGCGACATTGTGCTTATAAAAGGTGAGCACACGCATCTCATAGCTGACGACGAAGAATGAACTTACGGGATGTGTTCGTCCCCGAAATTCGCTGCACAGCTTCCATCGTAGACTATGTTGTTGTGGTGCCTTTACAGAATGTTCAGCACGTTGCGTCTCATGATTAAACACACTTTAATGCTGAATAAAAGCACGACTGTTTGTACAAGGTCCACCATGGTGGCTGTGTGGCATGTTCGTCACTGAAATCTGCTGCGCGTCTCTTCTAATGCGCAAGCTCTGGCTTACAAAGATGTCAAGGCAAGGTTGGTTCCGCCGATATATATATTTTTTTCTTTTCATATAGAGTATTTTCTGCAAGCCAGAGTTTCCACACTAATAACTGGACAGTAGTATGATTGCCGGCGATCAACAATTGACAGTTGTAGGGCGCACAAGAGGCACGATATTGAAGATTAAAAGGGCACATGTTAAGCAAGACTATGGAGGCATGGCTGCTCGTTTCTTACCGAGAGGCCAAGTGGTTACGGTGGCTCTTGCAGGGCGGCCGTACTCTCGTTTTCCGGGCGTCCTCTCTAGGGAAAGCAGCACCTGAACTTCGTACTCTGCGCCTGAGCTGAGATTCCCTATCTTGATCGCCTTCTCGACAGTGTGGACGAGTCTGTAGAAGCCATTTGTTTTCACTGTCACTTCGAACTCTGGGTTCAGCTCTGGCGCGTGCCGTAGAAACGTGATGTTCCATTCCAAGTAGAGGGAGCTGGTGTCGTTCGATAGGATTGTTGTGATCATAGGCGTGGGAATAGCTGCGAAAATTACAAAAATGATAATTAAGTAAAGGAAGTTGCCGCAAGTAACCGGAAAACGCGCAGTAGTCTAAGACAGACAACAGCATTTTTGCTTAAAGTTCTTATCCTTTCACACCAGGATGGGACATTTGTAATGTACCCCTAACCAATTATAAATTCTTAAATAATTTACAATTTAGAAATGAATATTCTTGTTCATATGGCAGCAGCTTCGCTTAGACGTAGCCGTCCAGACTAACTTTTATTCTGGTACTTTTTGTACATGTTTCTTGCCTTCGCTATTGGAATTTGCATGCTGGAAATATGTGTTTATTTATTAATTGTGCTCTATTTTTAAACACCTGAGGATTCGGCAAAACAGGCAAGTGCTTGTTAGTGTGGAATGAGGTACAGTCGTACATGTGGTGAAAACAGATAGAGCGAAGGAAGTGCAAGATTCGAAGGCTCTGCTCTCTTATTCTACGTGACTTTGCCATAGAGCAGATTGTAGCGTAAGCAAGGCTTTATACCCATGAGTTTCCCCAGACTCTTCCCACCTGTATGTAGCATGTATAATCTTTAATTTCAGTACGCCAATTTCAGCACACTCTTGGCGTATTCAATAAGCGTGTATAATTTTTGTTTGTTCTCAGTAACTTATGTAGTACTGGAATCCTAAGTAGCGTCAAGAAAACAAGAGCAGACATAACAAGGACCACACACGGCTTTCGTGTTAGCGCTACTTAGGATGCCAGCGTGACAGAATAAGTAGCACGAATGACTGCTTTATACTTATGCAAACTTAGAGGGAATCCAAAAATCGTTTTATTCTTCGTGCAATTGCTTACAATTTCAGCCAGTGCGCCGACAACATAATCCGCGCGTTTACGCTCATATCAGTGCATGCGTACTTTTGAAAAAACTCGAGTGTGCCCTCGAATTGGCCTGTTAGCGCGAATGCGTGGTATAGCATCTGCTTAGTCAGCTATAGGTTACGTTTTCTCAACTACTTATAGCGTCTTGCCAAATGAACGAGCGAACGTTCTCGCACGAAGAAATCTTTCATTGCCAAGTTAGCGGCACTGATCTCAAGTTGCTGCTGGGCACTCGCAACGTCTTTTCCCTCGGATGATGTCGCTCCTGACTGGCACCTGGGATGCCGCTGTCGGAGATGCTATCGTTGCTGGTAGCCACGGAAGATACTGTGACTTTCCGCAGCTGTTGCAAACACTGTAAATACTCTAAATGTTGTAAATGTTCTCTTTCAATCTCTTAACACTAGTGTTCTCTATCTGGCTTTTCTTCTCTTTCTATTTTCTCCTTTGTGGTCTACATTTAGCCACATCCCTGCCGACACATGTCCAAGTGTCCGCAGTCAGCTACAGACTTATGGTGCTGCCACCGGAATTACTTTCACCCTTTCGTTCTTCTTACTGGAAAAAAGGAAAACTGGAGATTTTCTTTTACGTCCCTTTACATTGCGGTCCAGTACTACGTGATTACCATGTTATTGTCCTGCTGGTTTCTTCATACGTGCAGCTTGGATCGCGATTGTGCGCCGCAGCCTGGGACGGCTGGGCCCTGAAGTTAAGGCGGAAGGGCTACGTCACGAAGTCAACCTTCACAATTCAACGTTGTCTGGCACCGTATACTCCTTTTTCCTGAACTCACGAGATCCTAGGCACTGTAAATGATAGAAGCCACGCCTTCCCGTTTTGAAGACGGTTACGGTATTGTTTGGTGCACGGTAGGTTTGAGCAGTTGCGGCCATAAGAGTGTTAGCCTAAGGCGGTGCCGAGGAAGAAAAATGTCTGATGTCAACGGTGAAGCAACTAGTCAATGGCACTTGAGACGACTATAAATTGTCGTTTTTCAGAGACAGGATCGCGTACGACCATCAGTGAAAGAGGTAATAGAGGGCTGCTGTGCACGCCGTTGACACGCCGGCTGACACACAGGCGTTGACACGTGATCGACAGACGGCCGTGTCCCTGACCTTGTGCGCCGCACTCCTTTATTCTCAATTCGACACGCTAACACACCATCGCTCGTTGCCGCACCCACCCACCTTACGCCCTTTCCCCTTTAGAAGAACCCCACCTATATGTACTGTGGCGAGGAAAGCATATGTCGCCTTGAAGAAGACAAGTCATTTGTTGAAACGTTGGCTCCTGCTTTCACCTTGTTCTGGTTTTGCTCATCGTCTTTAATTTCCATCTCCCGCCTCCCCCGTGCGTTCCCCGTTTTTCATCTAGTATCACGAACTACGAAGCTTTTGGCTAGAATAGCAGCTTGGGCTAGTTGGTTTTCCATCCTGGTGTTAACAGCGGAAAACGTAGACAGGACGCGAGACGAGAAGACGACACAACAAGCGCTGACTTTCAACAACGTTGAAAGTCAGCCCTTGTGATGTAGAGAACATAACACGACAAAAACTCAAGAACTTGAGCTTTTGCACGTACAATCATTATCATGAGTGTAAAAACGTGCGCGGTTCACATGATGTGCAGTTACGTGTCTGTGACACGTGTGGGCAAATGTATAAGAAGCCGGGTTTCTTTCAAATAAACGTTGTTGAAAGTCAGCGCTTATGGTGTCGTTTTCTCGTCTCGTGTCCCGCATACGTTATGCGCTGTTAACACCAGGAATCTTTTGGGAGTGTTACACATTCTTATAATATAATAGCGAGATGTGAAAACAGCTATGTACTTAGATTTAGGTGCACGCTAAAGAACCCCAGGTGGTACAAATTTCCGGAGTCCCCCACTACGGTGTATCTCATAATTAGGTCACCCGCCGTGGTTGCTCAGTGGCTATGGTGTTGGGCTGCTGAGCACGAGGTCGCGGGATCGAATCCCCGCCATGGCGGCCGCATTTCGATGGGGGCGAAAGGCGAAAACACCCGTGTGCTTAGATTTACGTGCACGTTAAAGAACCCCAGGTGGTCGAAATTTCCGGAGTCCTCCACTACGGCGTGCCTCATAATCAGAAAGTGGTTTTGGCACGTAACGCCTCATAATTTTTATAATGTATTATTAGACCTACGAAATTACCATATAACGGTTCCTTGTTTAGCCTTTCTTCTTCCATGACCGCGAGAGACAGTACTGAAGGAGACCCAGGCCAATTTCAACATTGAACCATTGATCAGTATTACAACAACAGGCGCGTTACTGAAGACACACAAGGGGAAGAGGGCGGGCACTGTTCAGCACTGCGCCCATCCTCGTCTTCTTGTGTGTTTTAATCAACTCGCCCAAAGCTACCCCTTACTGAAGCATGTTCAGCGTTTCAGATTACAGGATTAGTGCAGTGACTTTGTTGTCATTGGAGTTTTTGAAGCTTCATGCATAGACATCACGGATGCGTTTGGTTCCCAATGCAACAAAACACGACTGAACTGAATTTTGGAGCAGTAAACCGAGATGCGAGCATTATCAAGCAATTAGAGCTGTGTTGTAACAAAGAGATGTGCTTTAGTTACACCAACCACGAATATGCTTGCCATGTCCCGAAATTTGGGACATTAACCAAGAGTGCCACCTCCCAGCGGTGGAAGTAAAGCTGTCGTATCGTTCAGTGGGAACGCTTCTTTGATGACTGTGGCAGAATGCTTTTCAATGCACTCAACACTGAATTGGCATATATTAAACCGTGTTCTCTCACTTAGTGCTATTTGGCTCTATATCAAGGAGCTCATCTATACTCTATAACAATGCTTTTAGAAATTTACGCTTTCATCCTCCCAAATCACATTACTGACGTAGCAATTGAGACTCACTCTCCGCAAGAAGAAACTACTGCCTAATTCACTGAGGTTTGACAGGCACTTCTTTTTAAAAACATAGAGTAAGATAGCATTGCGCTAGTACGTACGTGCCTTTTATGCCCTCACTGGCCTCCTGTGCATCAACACAGTAACCGTATAGAGCTGTTACACAAAGCTGATTTTCCGAAAGTGAGAAATCGCATACGACTTATATTTGGCTATATTTCTTTAGGACATTCGGACACGAGATTCAGCATCAAAGCAACTCGATCGCTCATTCTGTTTTCACAGACATTTTCTTAACCTCACCAAACATGAAATTTGTCTGCACTGAGGAAAAACTAAATTACGGAAGATGGCCAAAGAGAAAAACAATGCTCTTCAAGTCAATGTTGTGTCTGTGCTTTTCTCCAAACAAGTGCTAATCTCGACAGGGAGATATCAAGATGATCTCAAGGCACAATAACCACTGAATGTTTATTCTTTGTTCACGCATAGTAACCGCTGCCTCATGATGAGCAATAAAACAAACAGATGACACACACACCAGCACAAACGTGCAAAAAAAGACGAGAAGACATAACTAAATAATCTGTATGCTGAATTCTGATGGTAAGCACACATCCGTCGCAGATAAAAGAGGGCGCTATTTGCCACAAGCCAACAACGGCCGAAACGATATGCCTAATCTAGGCAGAACGTTGCTACAGTAAAATGCTATGCTTTGAATGTTAGCTGACTTCAAATGTGTAATTAAATTTTCTTCCTTAAGACACATATTAAAAATATAATGACAACATTGTCTGAGCCTTCTGATGGTTGACACTGCTATGAGACTTTGTAAGGAAACGCCATGTCAACTGGATTCTACAACACTTATAATCAGAGAACATCATCGCAGAAATACATGGCGTCGGCATTGTTTAACGCTCAAAAAGTCCGCAGTTTCGCCCGAAAGGCCACGCATTGACAACGACAGCAAAGTATTAGACAACTGCACCAAGTATAAGAGTCGCACTTTTAGAAGCTGTATAAATTTAATTGAACATTTGGTAACTAAATAAATTACCAAGTACCGGGTTACGCACGCAGGTACAAATGAACAGGTCGCACTCATTGTCATAACGCTGGCGTGAAGAGCGACAGCAGCGGCGAGCGAACGTTACGTGCCGCCTCTGGCTCCAACGCATCTCCTGAAGTGGATTCCCTAGCCTTCAATACTTGGCACGCAAGAACGCAACACACACGTAGCCACCAGGCATCTTGGGGCGCTTTTCTTTTTTCAACCCGCAGGTTACCTCCAAAATAGGGAGAACGGAGCCACGCTCAGCTGCGCCATGAACAGCAACGGCCGGTCTACAAGAGGAGACGTCCGCTCACGTGCCCCCTCTCAACCCCACCTCCTGCCCATGGCGCGTGCAACAGAAGGTGAGCGGGAATAAGGCGCGCAGCGAGCCACCATACTTCTCGGCTCACTGTCGCACGCACTGCCTCAAACCTACAGCATACGATGGGAAAGGCGGGATAGGATTCTACTGCACTTCAACTTTATATGGAACAACAGGGTGAGAACAACGGAGAAAAATCGCCTGGAATGTCACTCTAAATAATTTCGCAATAGAACCATTTGCGTATGCAAGGCAAGATGGGTACCTGCCACCATTGTGAAGGATAGACATGTATTGGAGGCGCGAGTGCAGGACGCGTGTAGTAACTGTTCGTGGGCAGAAGTGCGTTTGCTGCGGTGCTCTGACACGCAGGGTATTTCCGCTAAATTATGCTACGCCCTAAAAAATCCATGGGTCCTTTACGAGGCTGCAACCAACTTAGTATTGTTCACTGTCATCTTGAGCAACTTAAAGTATTTTCAGTATGAGCATAGATATTTAGTTGACGATGATTAGCCAACTCTTAACGCTTTGCTTCAAAGGCAAATTCTCAGTTTAAAACGTAACTTCTAGAATTCTGTTGCGCAATACCCAAATAATTTCTATGAATGGTCATAGCTGCTGTGGTTTTATTTTTTCCGTACTATAAAGGAAGCGCGCGAGATTTGAAAGAAAAAAGTTTCACGGGACTATTCTCTCGCACTCAGCGGCTTTAGTGCCCTCATACATACGCTACCACCTAATTATCGATGCTGCACGCAGAGGGAAAGACAGAATGAACTGACCGACTGAACAGGCCGCAAACAGAACTGATAGGTGATGGCCGCGCCCGTCATCTGCGATACATCGCCATGCGCCTCCGAAACCTCCTCACCCATTACGCGCTCATCAAGAAAAAAAATGATGACAGAACTTCAAGAATTGTCATTCATAATTTATACCATATACATATCTCATGACCACATTTGCTTCATTGTTTCAGCAGGCAGAACACCTATAGGTAAAAGTCGAAACGAAAACGTTTATATTTCATCTATTCCCATATCTGAAGGCCTGTTCGTGCCTTCGGCTTGTCGAATTTGAGTTATGAAACGCCACAGAAATGGCATATAATGGCACTGCAGCACGGTGGAACAGGCGACGGGGTACTGTCGAGTTTGCCTTAGTTTATTCCTCACAATAGCGGCCGAGGACCAGCTTCCCTATAGATATTATCATTACGGTATATAGCATATATGCTATCTATGCACGAAAACACTCGTAAACACAGCTATGAAAATGCTCATGCTTGAGCGATTTTAAGAGACCTATGCACAGCAATTTTACCTGTGGTCAGTAAAATTCTGCTCTTAGGGTCAACGTTTCACAGATCCGCTTTTTTGAATTCTTAATTCACAATTAGTTTTTTTTTTTCTTGCTTTAACCAGGAAAACGTGCCTCACAAAACTTGCCCACTATCGTGGTATACCGCAACTCTAAAAAACGTAATATTTTTACATTTATTTTTTCTTTTCTTCATGAAAAAGAGTGAAAGTATTACCATTTAGGCAGCGAAATGCAGGCTCGTAACGTTGTACACAATGTGCGCTGTGAGCGTAGAAAAAGTTCCGTTTGCGGTGTGATATAACGCTTGCACCCCCCCCACCCCCCCTTCTTGCAAGACAGGTGCCATCTCACCTGAAGGAGGAGTGGTAAAAGTCGTGCTTGTCTCGTTGCTGCATAATTCGGCACCACATGCCTTGACTTCGACTGTGTAGTTCACAGACGACAATAGGTTGAACAGGGGCAGACTGTAGGATGACGACTCCTGCGAACTTCCGTCGAGCACAACAGTCGACGTTTCAAGGCGTGTGCCGCCAAAAGCGTATCGGTCATCCGTGTACAAATTGTCGTCATAGGGGCAATGTTCGACTGCGCATGTACGCAGTGGTGCGTCAAAGGATCGATAAATCTGGAAAGTCGAATAAAGGAAGTCATGAAACAGCAACAACAAAAAATCATCGAACATGTATGCCAACCGTACCAACTCGTCAAAGAGCGAAGCTGCATGACAGTTCTCATTCTCTCGGGATGTCTAGACGATTTGATTTGTCACTGCCTGCACTCTACGCGAAATCTTGCAAACGCTTCACGATATCCAGTGTAAATCCTTCGCTTTACACAACCCTATTCAGTTGTTACACAATATCCGCGCATAGTACTTCTATGCCTTCTCTTATATCCTACGCCTGTTCTTGCATGCTGAACCGGTTCTATCGGCGCCCGCATCTGTTTGCACCTTCCTGCAGTCTTGTAGGGCTGCGTTGGCGCCTGTTGTTAAGCTTTAGCACTGGGACAACTCCGATGCTGCCTGTTCAAATACATGTAATATGCAGAAATGCTTTTATGAGACACGTGTGCGCATGAAGCCATGTTGATGTTGTTAAAATCCTGACGGTAACTTAATGAAGTCAGAAATTTGGGTCAGAGAGACCTAGGCGGCAAGCTGACTTCGTCAGCATTTCGAGCAGTAAGAAAGTTTCTTCACCAGTCAACAGGAAGAGAAGCACCCGATGAGAAACACCCGATAATAGTTGCATTCTTAATGCTCCGTTTAAGAGCCATGGTACTGTAACTTACCAAAAACCTTCGCGCAGGACTCGCAGCTTGCCATGAAATGATAACGCTGGTTGGGTCAATGCTATTCGCCGACAAGTTAGCGGGAGCTGCGAAAAAATAATTAAATTATGAGGTTTTACGTGCCAAACCAACTTTCTTATTATGAGGCACACTGTAGTGGAGCAGTCCGAAAATTTCGATCACCTGAGGTTCATTAACGTGCACCTAAATCTAAGTGCACGGGTTTTTTCGCTTATTATCATTATTATTATTATTATTATTATTATTATTAACGTCCCATCAGGCTTCTATAATACTGCTCAGAAATCTACGCTTCTTAATTATAACCAGTAGCTATAGGTAATACTCCCGACATAAACACGGCGGCATCGAACCTTGGAGCAGCGCTGCAGGTTCTTGGCGTGTAACAAAAGCACTCCCAGACTTTCTAAGACGAATGGGCCTAGACTATTTCTAAGTGAGATTGGCTTAGACGATCGCCTCTAGAGCCTGTGAGACGTGCAGTCAGTGCGAAACGTGTTTGCGCAATAACTTTTAGTGACAAGATTACTTTTTGCGTGGACAAGATTACTCTTGCGTGTATTGCGTCTACAGTGCGCATCCGCCTACTGGAGAACGTGTATGTAGTGCGTCATTGTAATATAACATAATAACCCGCCACCAACCTTTCCCGGTATTTCCCACTTCCGCTTTCCCCAGTGAGTAGTCGCAGGCTAGAGACATGCTCTCCAGGCCGACCTCTCCTCCTTTCTCTACATTAAAATCTACTCCTCCTCCTTGGCCTAGACTATACACTTTGGTAAGTTGTTACTGTGTGTACTTGTGTATATGTGAGTATCACTGTATACTATGTATGAATACGTCCCTTTATGTCAGTGAGACCCGAACTTTTCATACGCAGTAGCATGCTAGCCGTATGACCAGGCAAACATATCCAGCATCCAATAAAGAGTGCTTTAATAATAGTAGCATTTCTTGGGACCATCAACCAGTTTGCAGCATGTCTCCATGTTGGAATGTCCGCGCATAACTTCTTTGCCGACAACTTGGGTACCTGGATAGTCCATGGTCAAATCGATAGGTCACGGGGCGGCTGTTCTGAGGGAACCAAGTTCAAAACCAACCATAGGAACACCTTGGACTACTTGGTATGCAAGACTGGGTGTTTCCCCTCTTCAATGGATCTCTTTGACACCAACTTCGGTCACTCACTGGGTGTGACTCGGCATGTGCCGCTTTTCAATCATTTTCTTTCACGCCATCTTGGGTCACTAGGTTCGTGCCACTTCTCATAGTAATCACCATACTAAACATATTATCAACAATTACGCACCAATCATGACATAGATTCATAATCGCATTAGAGTCGGTAATGATCTCTAAGGATAGATGCACCAGCAATTCATTTCTCTCTTTATCTCATCTAGCCTTAGAATAATATACCAGTCAATAAAATATTTTCTGAGGCAACAAAGCGAGTTGAGCTCTAATTTTAAGCGTCTCGGTCCTGGCATGATGTGAAAAATATGAACTACTCAGTCTTCTCCCGCAATACTACATGACAGAAAACGGGACCGCAGTGTGCTTTCTGGGCGACTAAAAATGCTGCAAACTCTGGCGATTTCTGCAGTTCTGAACTTTTCACTTATTGACAGTTACTCTCCCGACTCTCCCCTATCAGTGACTAATATCTACGGTCCTAGAAAAAAAGATAACGCTTCTACAAAGTAACAACAAGCAAGAAAGTTGGTAACTACAACAGATAATACATCTAACAGCCAGTTCCTGACTTTTTAATAGTAATAAATACACTAACTTAAGCGTAGTTGCCTGTGCGCATATGTGTGCCAGTGGGCATTTTTCTTATTGGCATTTACTCATTTTAACACAATATTTGCACTCACACAGTGGACCCATAATCCTACGCTAGTCTGGGTCCAAAAAAAAAATTATTCCTTACACACTCAGTTCAGACAGGTTAAACAACATTGAACAAAATCAAATATACAATAATCAAAATAACAAATCAGCAGTTTGTACAAACCACAGATATAATTTTGATCAAATGTAAAATTTAATTTTAAGAAATAAAGAATTTCGAGAAGAAAAAAAATTGTTACAAACATGAAAAAAGTGGTATGGTGCACGAGCGAGTGGCGCCGAGGTTGTTCTGCTTCACAACCTTCGTCAACGATCGCAATTGCTCTCACCTTTCAAGCAAGCATGGCATATGGCATAGAAAATTTCGTGCGTATTGTCCCGCGTCTTCGGCCATGCTTTTTTTTTAACACACCAGGAGTCACTATGAAATGATCTTATGGCGAAATAACAAAAATTGTGACTGCACACTATAGCGGGTGTTTGAGCGAACAATTGCAATTTCTTTTTTTTTCCTGTGGCAGATAGCACAATCCTAGTCCATGAGTTCGTTTACTTGAAGAGAACATTACCTGTACAAAAATGTAAGTGCATAATCGACTACTTAATGAAGTCACCAATTAGATGTTTACCTAGTGCACATCTGTAATTTACAAATAGTAGCCTGAGAGTTGGCAAGTCGGATCCACTTGAAACAAATTCGCAGGATGACACCTGTTTTGACATATTAATTTGCGAAACTTGCGGAGAAGCGCACTGAAATTCCAGTTGCTTTTGTGCATCAATGCATGAAAAAAATCCCTGCCAATCAACTCCTATGAAGGTGATTAGCCGGCGAAGCTGTAGATATGTTGCGCCTAATGTAGGACAGTCAAAGACCGATCCCATGATGTGCGCCCATTACGAAAATTGTTCGTCAAAGTGATATATGAAACAAACACACGTTTCAATTGTGTTTACAAATGCTTTATCTTATTTATTACTTTGAAATGACTGCTATAACTGCTGTGTGGTCACAATGATATACACATTGGTGTTGTCCGAGTACCCGTGTACGGTACTCGGCTGACTCGGATGCTTGGCGTAACCAAGGCCCAACTCTTTCACAAAGTGGGCGAACCACTGCTTTGTTTCCGGTTTTGAGAAGTCTACGTTAATGTCTCCGACAACACAACCGGTGAGGGATTAGCAGCAACGCACTTGATCATGGTGGAAATGCGCGCGCCTCATCACTCATCTGGTTTGACGTCCTTTTGCTATTTGTTCGCTTCACATTGAAACGAAAGCTGTGCTGTATATGTTCGCTTCACGCCTCTGCTTTACGGGGATATGAGCTATTGCTCCAGGCCCTGCACTTCCGCCGGAATCAGCCCAACTGGGCTTTCTGTCGACGTGACGGACGCGAAAACGTTCCGGGATCCTAGTCATAGACAACTTCACTGTAAAACGCCGTTCTCTGAAGAAAGTAAGTGGAACGACAGTGCATTTTGCCGGAACTTTGATGGCGCATATCTCGTACATGGTGTCATCCACACAGTTATTTCCAAGTTGATTTGCCTTGCGGTCTCACCCGCTAGAATTTGCAAGTCACAATACGTGCCATCAGGGTAACTACTTAATACTTGATTATTGAAGTTTGGTCAATTAGTTGATTCTGCATTTCAATTTTTTGTGCGCGTAATCTCCACCTCTTCAAGTGTCCAGCTCATGGACTACAATTGTTTTATCTGAAGCGTGTAATTTTAAAAATATTTGAGTGTTCGCTGAAACACCTGTATAAATGGACTTATGCGGTCGGTCCTTTTTAGCAACCAGCTCCCATTCAGAGCAGCAGCCTTCGGTGTGCCTGAGAGAAATCCTGCTATAATAATCGTAAATTGTTTTTCGGATCAGCCACAAATTACTATAGGAAAGCAATACGGCCAGCATGTGTCACAGGTGTGTAGTGAGATAGCATAGGCTAATAAAGTTTATTTTTTAAATGACTATGAAAAAGTTCATAGAATGGCATGTTTTAGGTAAAATCCAAAGATCTAATGGCGCACAACTTTTGCGCTTTCATATTCAACATACGAACGAAACAAGGGAAATGCAGCTGAAGAATCTGCGATGAATACTAGTTTAGAATGATGTTTTACCTTCTACTCAAGCCCCCGCCTCAACCATATGGAAAAAAAAAAAAACCTACCTAGCCCATGCTCTGGGCAATGCATATCAAGAATATGTTTCTCTACGCCATGAAAATTGCATACCTCTCTTGCTTTAAATTGCAAAAAGTGCGAAATCCAGCAAATTATCTTTTTTTTTTCTGTACCGCAAGGAAATCTTCTGCAGTCATCACCTTGGAAAGGATCAAATATTGATTGCCGAAATTTATCCCAACAAGCTGCACCAAATGAAACACTTTACAACTCAATGTGCCGCCAATATCCTGCGTCTACGCAATAAATACTGACATCACGCAGTCTACGTATGACAGACGATGCGTGATGATGGCGCTCTTTAGTCGTGTAGAAAGCTAGACCTCCCGAATGCTTGCTTTAGAATAAATGCGCAAAACCATGCGTTGAAACAATTCCGCCGAACCTTTTTGTTATCGAACCGAATCAATTGAATTCAGAGGACCCTCCCTGTAGGAAAAGATAGATGTGTCATACCTGACGGACATTGCTTATCACCACGCATGCTGATGTGTACTATCTCATACGCGACTCATCCTGGTTATAGCGCTGCGGTGCAAGGGCACGAAAGGTCTTAGACTGCTATGATCGTGAGGCCTGTCAAGCCTCTTTGACGGCTTGTAGCCCAACAGCCCTTCCAGTATATTGTTGGGTAAATAAATATGCTATTCTTACCACTGCGCAAAGGAACTGCCGGCAGGCTTTTACAAAGCTAAGTCCAGCCTTCAACTTCTTTTTTGTGAAACATGGACGCTTTCAAAAACGAATCAAAGAAATTTAGGAGAATAAAATAGACAGACGATTCATAAGGAGAAAGATTTCGCGCAAAACTAACTTCCTCAAAGCTTCACACTACCTTTAGAGTACAGTAGTTGGAACATGTAGAGAGCTGTCCATCATACACGCATACCTTGCTGTCATCGTATGAACTAGGTGAGGTGCTACGCAAACAAGAAGCAGAATCAATGTGCTTCGATGACAAGCAGTGCCAGAATGGCTGAGGGCTCACTTTTCTAGCGAACGTAAGAGGTCTTAGGCATTAAATACGTTATAGAGAAATTAAGAGTCAAATGTTTGCAACGTGCACAAGAACTAGCTTTCGTAAACGCTGAAATCCACGAAAATAATTGGTAAGAGGCAGATTACGCAGCACACTGGAGTCCATGGTTAATCCCGTAAGCCCGTAAGCACAGAAATGGTTCCGCTTCCTCACTGTTTGTGTTATGGAGGAATCTACAATTTCCACCCTGGAGTACCCGGATTCCTTACCGCGTGAAAATAAAGCAAAACATTTTGTTTTCATTTCACTTTGTTGCAGTTTATCTGACATGGAACAAACATTTTTCGTCATTTACACGTGGCAATTACAAGATGACAGCAAGCCGTGCATCCTCGCTAAAACTTGACTGTCGAAGTCTGTGCCTCATCATTTTTGTTGCTTTCAGATTTCCCAAACTCAAATTCTTGTGCACGTTGCAAATTTTACTCTAACCTTTAACTATAGCGTATTGAAGGGCTATAGCTGCTTCTCGGCGTCATGTCTTCAGCTCTGAGCTGCACTGGCCTTGTTTGCAGTGATTGCCACTGAAGTGAGCTACGGCACGCAGACTGCCATTCTTGTTGGCGCAGAACCTTATCTATACAGCATTGAATACATTAAGTAGGCGAAACAGCATCAAATTATATATCTGCATGGACAACAGCCGAATAAGCTTTTAAGCGTATACGGAAAACATGGGTCTCATACGGCGCTGTACACACGCGCTACCACTTTCCCCGTTTTAAGTAGCGCTTTACAAATCTGCATAGTTAAATGACATTCCTTCAAAGTAACGCCAAGAAGAGACTGCTTGTGAGCAACAAATGAAATGGTACAGCAAAGACCACTCGTGCCTCGTGGCGAACGAAAACTGAATGCGACTGGAAGCTTGACTTGAGGTCAACGGAGCTAACCGTTCCCTGAAGAATTCGCTTCGCTGTGCGGGATTAGTTGACATTTATGTCAATTTTAGGACGGCAGTTTCGACTTCAACGTGTTCATAACTGCAAAACATGCTAACAGCTGCAACACGAACGCCTGTCCACTGATCACTCAAGCGGTTCGATAGTGGAGCGTAATTTTATCAATGGTCTATTTGGGAAAGGCACACTCTGTCATAGTAATGCGTCGAAAGGCACCGAATGGAATGCGTTTTTCTTCGATGAAAGCACGCATCAACACTACTGCAAAGCACATGCTGCAGTTGCAGTGGCAGTGATAACCACGCCGATCTGCGTCGACTGCGCTTAAGAGCGAGACACATGTTACGATTTTGCGTGCAATCCTTCGTACCGCCGTTTGCATCAGCAACCGCACTCAGCAGGTTCTCAACAGAATTCGTCCCATGCGGCGTCCAATCGCACGCCGAGCATGCGACCAACTTGCTGGACATGGTCGCACGACTGCCGCATAGGTCGGACAGCTACAGCCAATGACAGCGCCGGTAGCGTGTACGTCATAGGCACGTGATGATGAGGCTGTCGAGCACGGAGGAAGGAAACTAAGGAGAGGCCCTACCCCCTCCGCGCGTTAGGAGAAAAGTGTGGCGGAAATGACGTAGTAGGTTCTCTTTTTTTTGCTGCTTTTTTATTTATTTTTTGTTCTTGGCCACGCCTTTTGGGTCACAATGGCGGCGTTGTTATGGTTTTGAGCGCTCACACGCGTTGCTCTGGTAGGTTTCGGGCCGTGGCAAAGGCGCTGAGTGGGCGGGTTTGCGTTAGTCACCGTGTCTTGTTGCGCTGTGTTACTTGCACCGTGCTCTACCAGATGTTGCGCGAGCGCGCGCGCGACACCACGCGCAGCGCGGCGTGGTTTCGCGAAAGATGTAAACAAGAGAGGAGGGTGGCCCAAAAGGCGGAGCATCGCCGTGAGCAACGCCAAATTCCGGCTTCACTTTTGCTTCACAAAGAGTGACGTCAGGGCCTCTCCTTAGTTTCCTTCCTCCGTGCTGTCGAGCGAGCGCATTGCCGCTCCGTTCTTACCAGTGCTTTTGTTTTCTATCTGGTAGACACTGCTGGCCTCTTTCACCGCTGATGGTGGCACATAAATCGATACAATTTGTTTCTGACACGAAATAACTTATGGAATAAAATGACCTCGAAAGTGGGCATGTTATAAAACACTGTGTGAAATAGTAAATCGTTGGCTTCATTTTGACTCGGAAGTGGTCAGGCCAGACGCCGCAGCATTGGCGTAGCCAGGGGAGGGGTGTTTGCGGGGTCAAAACTCCCCCCCCCCCCCCTCCCAAACAAAATTTTCTGACGAACCACCCTATTCCCGCGGAACAGGAAGTTTCAGGAGGTGGGCTCCGAAAGAGCGACATGAATGAAAGCGAAAGTCCGAAGGGGGAGGAGAGGGTTACCATGTGGCTCTGAGCCGTGCTCTTTCGAGGGCTGCACAATATATCGCCAACCTTTCCTTTTCACATCGAACAACTTCTGTTTTATGTCGCATTACCTAGAACTTAAGTTTATCCAGCTTCCCCGCAACCGCTGTCGTGTCTATAGTAGTAGTGTTCCCTTGGGCTCCTGTGCCTCAGCCTCTTCTTCATCCTCGTCTTGTGCGCAAAAATTCATGTCCTACCAACATGCCCAAACAGTCACCTTAGTTCCGTTGCCTTCTCACCCCCCCCCCTTCCCCCTTGTATGGGAACTGCGAGCGAAGAGTGCTAAGGCTGTTAATCACTCGTTTCTCGACTGGCGTCATTTCTATCCATTCTCTGCCTCCTCTCCTCCCTCCTATCATTCTATCTAGCTTCCCTCTGAACTTGGGTATAATAGAGAGGTAAGTGCTGCCATTTCTGCAGTGGTTTTGTGGGGGGTCACTCACAATTACAGCTGTCAAGAGGCTAATGGGGCGATCAACGCCCAGGGGGTTCCAGAGGCCATTGTGCATATTGGACGTGGTGCACTGGTCCATACGAGTTTCTCACGTTTTTCTTCCTCTCTGCTACGCTCCTTCCATGTATATACACGCTCTGAACCAGCCCCAAATCGGGCAACGTTTAAAAAAGAAGCTTCGTCTTAAAAGAACGCTGATTTTGAGCACGGCAAAATATATCAAGGACGGGGGTGCTGGGCCATGGAAGCAAAGAAACCGCCACAACAAACAGGCTGGAGGGCAGGTAGGAGAATGGCCTCGAAGTCCACGCAGAAACAGAAATATAGGAATGTTGGCCGCCACTGTGCCGTTCAACGAACCGAAGAGTGTGACAGTGACTAACGGAAAAGAATGTTAAAAAGGGGACTGGAGGGATGGATACAAGGAGGGGGGTGCGAATAAGGGCCGTCAAGAATGAAGTTGGCGAATAACTATGAACATAGGGAGAGTCTCGTCACTGCCCGATCGCTCAACACCAGACGGCCGTGACCACACGCCTAGCTATGGATCAGCTACCCCGCCGTGACACGTGCTGATTGGTGCGGAGAGCCCATCCTAGCTAAACGACTCGGTAATATTCAGAATAGACGGGTGTCAGGAGAAATGATGCTTTCAAATCTATCGGAGCTCCTGGCCCTTATTTTACTGCGAACAACAGATACCGTAATTTTTACAAAGGTTTCTAAGCAGCCAGGAAGCAGCGCTGCTTCGGACTGTCTACCTCATCAGTTCCCGAGTATGATCAAATAGCAATATGCATCGTGGGATGACTACAATACCATGATCACTAAACACCTCTTCAAAGATGTCTAACATTAGGTCACCAAAAGTGAATGAAACTTGCATCATATAATACTATCGAAGTTCTAGCGCAAAGCTTCGTTCCTTGATTTTTGAATCTATAATAATATTGTTACGTCGCAGAAATCACTTATAAAGATGTATGTACAATATTTACACGGAGAGACACCGATGCATAAACAAGATGGCTGTCGAGAGCGATTCTACCTCTATACGTCAAATCGTCTTCTAACTAGCGCGACTTTTGGTTGCGCCGTAACACAGCCCCCGCCTGTAAAGGCGCCGTCTAGGCGCTAAATGTAAGGGAGGTGAACTCGCGGCAAAGTAAGGCTTCAGCCGGGACACATGCACAAAGTCTGTGGGGACAGGCGAGTCCAGCAGAGCAATCTCGTAGTTCACATCTCCAAGCTGACGCACTATCGCAGCCCTGTGTAGCGCTGCAGCAGCTTTTAAGACAAGCCGACGCCATAACATGGTGTCCATAGGAGTACAGCGGATCCAGGAGGAACTCGAACGTCCCGATGTCGGCTGTCGTACCGGATCTACTGGGCGGCCTGAGACAGTGAGCCAGGAGCCGGCAATCTGGCGTGCCATGTGAGCACGGGTGAAGACGTCTTAAGCATATTCAGTGAGAGTGATCGTCGAGGAAGGAAGCAGTGTGTCAAAGGGCAAAGAAGAGTGGTGGCCGAAAAGAAGGTCAAAGGGCGAAAAGCCAACGGTCTCGAGACGGGAGGAATTATAAGCGAAAAATATGGCTGGAACATGTCTTCGCAGTCCCATTTCCCGGTATGGACATCGTCGGTAGACGTGATCCGCTTCCCCGCAGTGGTAGCAGAGCGGGCGGTGGTCAGGAGCGCGCCAAACGTCGGTCTTCCTCGGGTAGCTGCGCTGGGCGACGGGTGGGCGTGCTGGCGGCGGCGGCGGTCGACGGAATTACGGCGTTACAGGGCACTGGCGCGGTCGCGGAGGAGGACCTTGACGGCATACGACGGCGGCGTAGGTCATCGCTTCGGGCTGGGGTTGTGGTAATTGCGGTTGCACCTCCGGAACTCCAAGCGACCGCTGAACCTCATCTTTGACGATGTCAGCGATCGAGGCCTCTTGAGGCTGCGACGACGGGAAGATCTTCTGAAGCTCCTCTCGTACGACTGCCCTGATAGCCTCGCGCAGGTCGTCGGAGGCCAGTGATTGAACTCCGGCATAGTTTGTAGAGTTGGTGCGGCGGTCGAATTGCCGGTTTCGCATCTCGAGTGTCTTCTCGACGCTAGTGGCCTCGCGAAGAAACTCGTCGACGGTCTTCGGTGGGTTTCCTACCATACCGGCGAAAAGTTCCTCCTTTACACCACGCATTAGTAGCCGGACTTTCTTTTCCTCGGACATTTCCGGGTCGGCGTGGCGGAATAGGCGGCTCATTTCTTCTGTAAAAATCGCGGTGTTCTCGTTAGGCAGCTGCACTCGGGTTTCTAGTAGTGCTTGGGCTCGATCTCGGCGTACGACGCTTGTGAATGTCTGCAGGAAGCCGCTTCGGAAAAGGTCCCAGGTCGTTAAGGTGGCTTCTCTGTTCTCGAACCACGTCCTGGCAGCGTCTTCCAATGCGAAGAAGACATGTCGCAGTTTGTCGTCGCTGTTCCAGCTGTTAAATGCAGGGACCCTCTCGTACGTCTCGAGCCAGGTTTCCGGGTCCTCGAGTGTTGAACCGTGGAACGTGGGGGGCTCCCTGGGCTGCTGCAGCACGACGGGGGATGCTGGGGGCTACCATTGGGGTGGACTTGGTGGCAATCTTCCTGCTCGTCTCAGGTAGAAGTCCGTGCTCTGGGGGCAGTCCTTGCAGTCGGCGGCTAGCATGCTGGTCTTGGGCGACGTTGGTTTTGTCCTCGGGCTTCGGGCTTGGATCGCGGCTTTGCGGGGCGTTCGGTACATGAACGCACAAGCACCTCCACCAGATGTCACGTGGTGGTGACGTTGAAGAACACAGTAGTAATACTGTGAAAGACGAAACTAACTTTTATTGGGCGAACCTGTGCCCACAAAAACAGGCTACACTTATAGCACAACGATAGTGGCGAACACGGTCGGCGATCGTCGAAAATCTGATCAGCGGGTCAAGCGCGTCGGCTTTTATAGATCAGTCGTCGAATGTTCCAGATTAACCGGCGTGTCTTCCACAAAGTTCTACACTATTCGCGTCGCGCATACATGCAATCAGATTACACAAGTTGCGGTGAAAGACAGTGGACGGAACCATCGATAACATTCCAGAAACTTCTTTTACATGCAGGCACGTCCTGCGCTGCGCGATAACATTTGTTAGGCGGCCAAACGTCCGTACAGGATCCCGTACAGTTATTTCGGTCTATAGGGGACAGGGATGGTGTTTACCGTATCTTAAGATCATTATTCCGGAAGTGATTTACTACAACACTTTCGACAATCAGGGAATTGAAGTTTGGCAAATTCAACAACTTGGAGACCTCTGTATCTTTCCTTGGACAGATATCGCATGTCATTATTGACAACAGTGAACGTAAAGCTGATTTCATTCTTGAGCTCCATCTAAGGGTGCAGTGACCATAAACAGTCAAGCCATACGTAGCACAGTGCAGACTAAACCATTCACAATAATTTTTTGCCCGGTGTTTGACATAAGGCATTGCATATTGAATAATACACAGGAGACCGCGCACAACCTGTTACGGAGGTGGGGAAAGTGAGAGTTCCATATTGTTATTTGTTTTGAACACATATATAGAATAAACAGGAAAGGTAAAGCGAGAAGCAGGCTGGCATCTGCCATCGGAGGGGGCACGACGCCTGCCTACTCTTCAGAAGGGAGGTGACAGCAACACAGTAATGGAAGATAGGAAGCAGGGGAAGAAAGAGCAAAGGTCGAGCAACAGGACAAATCTAAATAATAAAGTAGAACACACAGTAGAGATCAGACACAGTAGGGCCGGTCACTGAAGGTCACACTACTACAGAATGTTGAATAGAATAGTTTAGACGCTTCAAACGTGAACGTGAGTTAGTTAACTTTAGAAAAGTAAGTAGAGCGCGATGAGCCTGACCACGTTTAGAGCACAACCACTGGGGTACAAAGATTCGTCGAGTGTCGTACACCGCAGCCCAAGGAGACGATAGTCTCTCACTAGCGACATGCGCTGCGCACTGAAAGCGGGGCACTCACATATAAGGTGCTGAAGTGTCTGGCATCAGCCACAAGACGTACACGATGGACGGGCCACACGCCCTTGTCTGTATAAACCTTCGTGCACGTTCACGCAGCCACCCCTCAGCTTGAGTAGTGCTGTAGCGCGGCGAGGCAAGCCTCGACCGCGAACATGACGCGGGAACGTTTCATTGAAGATCACAGTCAAAATGCAACCCAACATACTTAACAGAAGATGCCTATTTAACCGGTTGACATGTGCATGTATAACAGATAGATGTGCGTCAGAATAACGGTCTGAAAGGCAGTATCTTTCTTATGGGGTTATGGAAACTTACAAATTGCGTTTTAGATGATGATATGTGGTGTTTACTGGCGCAAGGGCCAAGTATGGCCAAAGAGCGCCATGCGAAAAGGTAATTTTAACAATGTATTGTGAATGCAATGGACAGTGGATTTATTATGGTAAATGTGACATGGCTGTAAAAAGGCCTAAAAACTGTCGCTCTAAATGGCGTAAAATAAATAGGTACTAAAATGATGACACTGATTAGGGCATGGACGATGACAATTGGGTTTCGTTAAAAAACATGATGGAACAAGACAACACATAACAGTGATAGTAGAACCCCAAGAGAGCCCTTTTATTAGAAGGGCTGTTAGTCGTGTGCTAAAAATTTCCTGTCCAAATGATTTTGAGAGTATCTGTTTCCAATAAAAACTGTAAGACTAATTTCATGTGAAAAAGCGGTTCATCACTAAGAAAAAATGCAGGGTGAAGAGGTGTATTTTCACGATATGCAGAAGGAAAATACTTTTTCCTCT
Organism: Dermacentor andersoni; assembly: GCF_023375885.2. Taxonomy (NCBI): domain Eukaryota; kingdom Metazoa; phylum Arthropoda; class Arachnida; order Ixodida; family Ixodidae; genus Dermacentor; species Dermacentor andersoni. Next base: position 306,313,815 of record NC_092814.1, read on the forward strand.
CTGTTCCTATTGCAGGGCACTGAATAAGAACATGGAGTACTGTCAGACTATTGCCGCACTTACTACAAGTCGGGGATCGCCTCCAGTCAAGAGATAAGAGTGAGTACCGTATGTGTGGCCTATCCTTAATCGGCAAAGAATTACTTCATTGTAACGTGCTGTTTTCCCACTGATCCAGTTCCTCAGTTTTGGTTTTATTATGTTAAGCTTATTCATTACTTGTGTATCCCACTTGCCTTGCCAATGATTCCTTAATTTACGGCGTAGAAAAGGCTTTAGGTCTGTGGCAGGGATGGGAATATTTCCATCTCTGTCGCTAAAAGTTACGGATGTAGCGCTTTCGTCAGCTGCTTCGTTCCCTTTTATACCTTTGTGACATATGACAGCATATGACAATCACTTGATTGCACATATATAGGGCGCATAATAAGTTATACAGCTCATTCAAAACGGAATTCTTATGTTTTTGTAAACTAATTAGTGCTCTCACGACACTTAATGAGTCTGTGAAGAGAACAGCCTTAGCGACGTTTGTGAGCCTGATGTGTTTAATAGCCTAGAGTATAGCGTATGCTTCCGCTGTAAAGATGCTTGTGTATGGGTTTAGTGTCCCAGATATTGAAAATGATGGTCCAAGAGCTGCGTAAGCAACATCATCAGCAGACTTCGAAGCATCCGTGTAAAATTAAGCACAGGAATACTTCTCTTTTAGTTCAAGAAAATGTGATTGTATGTGAGCCTCAGGCGCACGTTTTGATATTTCTAGGAAAGATATGTCACAATGGATAGTTTGCCACTCCCAAGGCGGTGGGAACCGATAGATAGATAGATAGATTATGGGGTTTTACGTGCCAAAACCACTTTCTGATTATGAGGCACGCCGTAGTAGGGGACTCCGGAAATTTCGACCACCTGGGGTTTTTTAACGTGCACCTAAATCTAAGTACACGAGTGTTTTCGCATTTCGCCCCCATCGAAATGCGGCCGCCGTGGCCGGGATTCGATCCCGCGACCTCGTGCTCAGCAGCCTAACACCATAGCCACTGAGCAACCACGGCGGGTGGTGGGAACCGAATAGGAGCCATTGGGATATTTTATAGAAAAGGGACGCCGGTTTCTTCTGACAGTACTTCCACTCGGAGGGACAGAGGAGGCCTGATGGCTGGGCGGTTACGGAATACCCTGGCAGTGAAAAAGTCGCTAATTGCAAAATGACATGGATGCTGAATATCTGATTTAACTTTCAAGGTGTAAGAGAAAGATAAATATGCTCTTTGTAGATGAAGAGACTATTCGTTGGAATCAACGTACAGGCTCTCTACAGGACTAGTCCTGAAGGCACCTGTAGGAAGACGGATACCCAAGTGGTGAATCGAATCTAACATCTTCAAGGCACTAGGCGTAGCAGAACTATATACTATAGCACCATAGTCAAGGCGTGACCTTATCAGACTTTTATACAGGCTCAAAAGGCATCTTCTGTCACTTCCCCAGGATGTACGGGACAAGAGCTTCAGAAGATTCATTGTCTTCGTGCACTTCGCCTTCAGATATTTCAAGTGGGGGATAAATGTTAATTTAGTGTCTAATATGAGGCCCAAAAATTTATGTTCATGGCTCACTGAGAGCTGTTGTCGATTAAGATAAATAGCGGGTTCAGGTAATACACCTCTCTTGTTCGAGAAGAGAACACACGTGCTTTTTTGCGGGTTTAATTTAAACCCATTCTCGTCAGTCCACATTGACAATTTGTTTAGCCCAAGCTGTACATGTCGTTCACAGATGGAAAGACTACATGATTTAAAACCTATTTGTACGTCATCTACATACACAGAATAAAACATTGTACGTGGTATGATAGTATAAAGTGAGTTCATTTTTATAACAAATGGAGTGCAGCTAAGCACGCCACCTTGTGGTACACCTGTTTCCTGTGTAAATAGACGAGATAGCACATTACCAACTCTGACGCGGAACGTGCGGTTAGACAGGTAACTTTGGATGACATTCAGTAAATTACCTCGGACTCCCATTTCGGCCAGATGACGGAGAATTCCCAACCGCCACGTGGTGTCGTAAGCCTTCTCCATGTCAATAAATACTGACAAAAAGAACTGCTTATGTACAAAAGCATCGCGAATATTCGTCTCGATGCGGACAAGGTGATCAGTTGTGGATCTACCTTCCCTGAAACCACAATGTAGGGGATCTAATAGTTTGTTACTTTCAAGAAAATGAAGGAGACGCCGGTTAACCATTTTTTCAAAGAGTTTACACAAGCAACTTGTCAACGCTATAGGCCTATAGCTGTTGACTGAAGTTGGGTCCTTGCCGTCTTTTAGTATTGGAATAATTATTGCTTCCTTCCAGGCGGATGGAATGTAGCCGGCAGAGAACACAGAGTTGAAGAGTGACAGTAATGTTTTGTGGGTTTCCGGGTGTTGGTGTTTGATCCTTATATACAATATCCTGTCACTTCCTGGAGCGAATTTGTTACAGCCATTGAGCGCAGCCTGAAATTCCACCATGCTAAATGGGCGGTTGTAAGGTTGGTTGCTATTTCCTTTCCGACCCAGAGGCAGTCGTTCCGCTTGTTGTCGGTATTTCAGAAATGTATCTGAATAGTGGGATGAGCTAGAAATCCTTTCAAAATGTACCCCTAGAGAGTCGGCTTGGTCAATGAGTGTCTCCTCGTGTATTTACCAATGGTAGAGGATGGGTTTGGCGGCCTTTTATTTTGTTTACCCTGTTCCAGGCTTTTGTTTCGCCTGTATAAGAATTAATACTAGAGATGTATTTTTGCCAGCTTTCCCTTTTGGCAAGGCGGCGCGTTCTTCTACCTTCTGATTTTATTTTCTTGAAGCTGATCAAGTTCTGGGTAGTTGGGCAGTCGCGAAGGCGACTCCAAGCCTTATTTTGATTTTTGCGGGCTTCCTTACACTGCTCATTCCACCAAGGAATACGCCGTTTAGAGGGTGATCCATTCGTTTGAGGGATACATATTGATGCAGCATCAGATATAAATGTCGTCAAATAAAACACTCTATCATCGGTTGAGAGAGTACAGATGACATCCCAGGTCAAATGTGTCGGCTCTCTGTATCGTTTCCAGTCAGCACAGTTGACCTTCCAACGTGGCAGATGTGGGGAACACTTATCGCCTTTTGTTAATCTTAAGATAATTGGGAAATGGTCACTCCCATATGAATTTTTGATCACGTCCCACTCCAGGTATGGAACTAGTGTACTTGATGTTATACTTAAGTCAATGGACGAGAACGTTTTGTTCGCCACGCTGTAGAATGTGGGTTCTTTCTTGTTTAGTAAGCATGCATTGGAAGATAAAAGGAACTTTTCTAATAAGCGCCCTCTCGTATCACAATGAGAATCTCCCCAGAGGGTGTTATGTGCGTTTAAATCACCTACTACAATCTAAGGTTCGGGGAGTTCTGCGATAAAGCTCTCGAATTCTGTTCTGGAAAGTCGATGGCTCTGAGGAATGTAGAGAGAGCAAACAGTAACTAGCTTATCAAATAGCACGGCTCTGATTGCCACTGCCTCAAGGGGCGTTTGCAGATGTAAATGCTTACAGGCTATACCCTTATCAACTATAATAGCAACACCGTCTGACGAGGCGTAGGCGTCACTGCGATCTTTGCGGTAAATGGCATACTGTTTGAGAAAGTTAGTATGTGAAAGATTGAGGTGTGTCTCTTGCACACACAGCACCCTTGGATTAAACTTGCGAAGGAGTTCCTTAATGTCATCAAGATTGTATATTCTCACATTCCAATGTGTACTCTCACATTCCAATGCATTACCTGTGTGGCCATATTGAAAGCATTTTATGGTATGTGTCAAGAGATATGGATTAGGTTGGCTCAAGGGACCTTTCCAGGCCCCTTGATGCGGGGTATTTCTTTTTTCTTGGCGCGCTCCAGGGAGCAACGCCGTTCCTTCGGCGTCTGAGACGCCGGAGAAGTTTTTGTTAAATCCATCGCCTCGTCAGAGGCGCTGGATGACGCCCGCTCAGCGGGCACGCGCGGGGGTTTTTCGGGCCTGTCCGCACGAGCAGTGGCCCTGGGACCGGCAGGCTGGGAAGTCTGCTGACCCTTCGTGGTAGGGGGCGGAAGAGCAGTGGCTGCTCCCGCCAGGGGGGGCTCATGGCGTAAACGCCGTCACACTCCGTGTGACTTGCGCGGCCGCCAGAAGATGTGGCGCTGCCCCCCGGCGCGTCACATGACTGCAGGACGGATTCGATTGGCTGTAGACACTAAAACGCTTGCGCGCTTCTGGAAAAGAGATGTTTAGTTTTACCTTCAGTTCGATTATTTGTTTTTCTTTCTTCCATGACGGGCACGATCGCGAATAGGCGGGGTGGTCTCCGTCACAGTTAGCGCAGTGGGTTGTGGAAGAACAGTTGTCTGAAGCGTGGTCTTTAGATGCACATTTTTCACAAGTAGCATGCCCTCGGCAGCTCTGAGATCCATGCCCAAAACGCTGACACTTGAAGCATCGGCGCGGATTGGGGATGTACGGTCGTACGCGAAGTTTACAATATCCGGTCTCTATCGAATCAGGAAGTTCTCTTGTTCCGAACGTTGTTATTACATGCTTTGTTAGGATTTCCTTGTCATCACGTCTTAACTTAATTCGCTGCACCTTTACAACGTTTTGGTCTTGCCATCCATCCAAGAGCTCAACTTCACTGAGTTCAAGGAGGTCGTCATCAGAAATGACACCACGCACAGTGTTCATTGACCGGTGGGGGCCCACAGAGACAGGAATGTCACCAAACGCAACAAGTTTAGTCAGTTTGCTGTATTGAAGCTTGTCACGCACTTCCAGAAGGTAGTCGCCGCTTTCCATCTTAGTTACTTTGTAACCAGAGCCGTATGCTTCTGTCAGACATTTTGCAACCACAAACGGGGATATTGTACGGACTGTCTTGGTTTCATGTTGGCTATGTATTACGGGGTATTTGGGAAATATTTCTTTTGGTTTCATCAGAAAGTTGAAGGTTTCATCGGTGTGCCCCCTCTTTAGGGAGCGATCAGGGAGTGTGGGGAAATTTGAAGCCATATATAGGATTACTGTGTTCGGCAGGAATGCCCGCCGCCCACCTCGGAGCCCAACCTGGGGACGTCACAGGATTAGAAAAATTCTATTCTGCATACGCCAGCGGTACATTCCCACTATAACCTAATATATACCCAAGACTGGATATATTACACAAGGTTAGCCCTTGCCGCCAGGAAATAGGAAGTTAAAAGAAATGAGCAGAGGACAGGAAAGATGGAAAAGTGGGAGAGAAAGACGAAGATTGGAGAGGAGGGACAGGAAAAGGCGACTGCCGATTTCTTCCAGGTGGGTCAGTCTGGAGGTGCCGTCTATGTGAAGGCGAGGCCGAAGAGGTGTGTTGCCTCCGCCGGGGGGCCTTAACGGTCCAAACACCCAGCATCGGCTCAACCCCCAGGATCCCCCTTTCCCCAGACACGGCTAAGCCGCGCACGGCTACACGCGGAAGGATCCAACCCTCGTGTGCTCGGGTACGTGGTGTCGCAACACACCAAACGCCTGCTTACGCAGACGCCCAAAATTGCGTTTTAGAAGGGGTAACGCTTATTAAATCTGCCGCAAACCAGTCCATAGCTTTGGTTACCTTATTCTGTAAGGAGCTAATTGCATCGGAGATATTAGTTGCACAGGACACAAGAACTGTGTCGTCAGCCTATTGATATATATGATCCCCTACTGCATTGGAGAAAGCATTCACATAAATGTTAAAGAGCCGGGGACTTAATATTGAGCCCTGAGGTACTCCAGAATAAATACACGTAAAAGCACTTAAACTCTTACCCACTTTTACTGACTGTCGTCTATCTTGCAGAAAGTTAATAGATTCAAGAATGATCCACAAAGGCCTAACAGAGACAGTTTCTGTAACAAAATGTCATGACAAACAGTGTCAAATGCCTTAGAGGCATCCATAAAGAGAGCACAAGCTACCCGTTTGCGATCTATTGTGGAATAGACCAGTGAAATGGAACAGTGTTTGGGTGCCCTTCTTCTGCACAAATACGTACTGATTTGATGATAATACACAATGCTTATCAAGAAAATGTGTTGGCGTAAAAACCACATGTTTGAGCAATATTTGAGCTATACAGGGCATTATCGAAATAGGTTTGTTATTTTCAATATTACTGCGTGCACCTTGCTTATGAAGTGGAATTACTATTGTGGTTCTCATTTCAACTAGAATCACACGAGCATCCAAAATAAAGTTTAGGAGATAGCAATACATGTTTAATTGCATCGAAATTCCTCTGGAGTTCACTGACCGAGATTTTGTCAAAGCCTGGTGATTTATTATTCTTAAGATTAGAAACAATGGACCTCAATTCAGCAAGGGAGAGTAAGGAAATGTATGCTAAATCTAGCAAGCTATACGTTAAAGTGCACACACATGGCCGCCATTGCTCAGTCCTGAGATACATGAAAAGGACTGATTCAATAAATTTGCCAGAGTTTCATCATCTGCAGAAAAATAAGATAAAATGCGCTGTTAAGACGTTGAAATGTTGATGCCTCAAATATTGTCGATAAAAGACAACGTGTTCTTTATGACAGATCGGGCTTCTTGAAATTTCTTTCTAAAGTAAGTGCGTTCTGCGAATCTAATCATTGCATTTACCTTGTTTCTGGCAAATTCATATTTTAAGCGCGTGTCATCATGCAGCTTGACGAGCGCGTGGCCTTAGTCCACAGGTAGTCTTTTGTTCTTTATAGCGGTTAGGATTTCGCTGGTCATCCATTTCTGGCTCAGGTTACGTTGCCTACTTTTGACAACACGCGTTGCCGCCTGCCTAAAAGAATCAAACGCAGCTACACATTCGCGATACATATTTTCTGGTGACACAGCACATAAAAAAACTATGCCAGCCATATTGTTAGACTGGTTTATCAAACAGCCATGGATCAGTTATGCAGATTTGTTTTGATGGAGTTAATTGTCATAGTATGTTTAAAAGGAGACAGCTGTGCAAACACGACTGCTTTTACTTTCTGCGCGAAGTTACGCACTATTCCGAGCGTCCATGCGGGGGCGCCAGGCTATGGGCGGAGCTACGCGCCGCTCGCGCATTCGTACCATGTGTCCAGAATCATCGTATGCGGCAAGTCGGACACGATGCGCCGTACGACGGATAGCACGCGAAATCGCACCATGCCTCTCGCGCTTTGCTCAGGAGTGCTGCACTACAACACACACCGTGTACTCGTTGACGTGAAGGAAACGCGTATTTAGCTCTTCCAAGCGTTTATTCCCGCCGTATGCTAACGTAAGTCAGGTGCGGGTTCATAAAAGAATTTCAGGATTCACCTAACACACCTGTAAAAACATATCTCGACAGGACTGATCTGCGGTGACTATTCAAGCGCGTGAATAACGGAAACGCGTCATGTATGAGGCGTGCACTGGAGCCGGGATTCTCTAGTGCACTTCGTTCTGTACAGGCTGCGCCTTCTGGCGGTGCCGCCGGGATGTTCGCGAACACCCAGTGGCACATGCAAAGCGACGCATTTGGTGACAAAGCGCTTCACGAAAGAGCGGCACATAACTAGTCGTACATACCCAGTGGCCGCAGAGGCCCATGCCCAGTGGCACATACGTAGTTAACGTCAAACAGGTTCATTTAAGAGGGGCACATACCCAGTGGCACATATTCACGCCAAGGACCCACATTTATAAACTGCGCTACCTTGGGATCGGCCAACACATCTACACTGCACTATATCCAAGATCGGCCTATATTTTTTGTGCAATAGCTAGATACATGAAAAGAAAGGTGGTCGTACTATGCGAAGAATGCTACTGTGTTTAAAAATTCAAGGGACACGTCGGACGTACCTTTATCGACAGACATACTGTTTCGCTCGGAGGCCTGTTCATTGACGCTAACAAAATATACTAGGTCTAATAGAAGGTCATGCACTTAGTGAAAAGGACATTCTGGAGGAATGTGTAATGCACCGTGCAAGCTCAAGATGGTAATAATTACTGGTAAATGACTGCTGAACCACAGTAACGAATACCGTTTAAATCTGAAAATACGTGTTTGCATTATGTGAAATGACCTTCGAACTTCATTTGTTTCTGTTATTAAGGCCTCTTCTAAGCCACGGTATACCTTGCGGACATGTGATACGAGCTGACTGTGTAGGTCATTATCAGGCTGAGCATGGCGTTCCGTTTTTCCTGTCAATGCTGTAGCATGATTTTAAGTTTGAGCTGCAACAATTCTGGATAGATTGTTTGAAGTATCAGTGGATGAAGAACAAGAAAGAAACGTCTGCGAGGATTAACCCTATCAAGAGAAAGAATAACTTATCCTTCAGATGCTTTATGTTAAGAAAGCAGTTCAAACCAACACCATGTTATGGTTTGAAAATTGTTACAGCGCTAACACATGCATCTACAAAGTAACAAGGACGAGACACAGGCGCTGACTGTCAACTGAATTTTATTAACGGAAGACGGATACCTTATACAAGGGGAAAGGCAGAAAAGAAGTGGAAGGGTGCGATACAATCGGGAAAAATTGACATAGCGCATCGATGAACGTACGTGCCAATAATCAAAGGAAACAGGCACCGAAAAAGCAAAGAGCTAGAAAAAAGGCACGGGATACAAACAGATAATCAAATCAGTAAGCGGACGCTTCCCAATTTCGAAGCTCTGCAGCAAAAATAGACACAGAGGGGGAGCTTACGCACTTGCTGCCATATTTATGCATGTGGAACGCTTCGAAACTGATGCGCGCCGTCGTATCGGCACTCTTATCGAGAATCTTTGTCTCTCCCAATCCTTGTTACTTCGTGGATGCATGTTTTAACGCTGTAACGATTTTCAAATCAAGTATGCGCCAACTCGCCCAGAAAGAAATTTTAATGAAGTACCATGTTACGCTTTCGAAAAAAAAACCCACTTTGTAATGTAGAGAGAGTTGTCATGCACGAAAGCTGTAAGTATATTAGGCGGCAGCCATATATTGTGTGACGCGCTTGCAACCTTAAGTCGCCAACATAAGTTTCTCGTCATTCCGACTAGGTGTTGTTAGGTGACAGCTTAACGTGCGCGCTGCAATTTGTTCTTCAAGTGTAGTTCACTTACTCAAACTGCAGTGCCCTCCAAAAGCCCCCCTCGTGATTTCATATAGGCCCATTTATGGTCCTTTATTACAGATATGATTGACAATGACTTACCCAGAGGCGTAGTTCCCATTGTCACCGACGTCTCGGGGCCTATAAGGACTTCCCCGAAGTCCCCGACCCCTCGTGCGCTGGCAAACAGTGTGTATTCGCGTCCAGGCTTCAAAGACAGGGTGACGTTCAAGTCCTTCTTGCGTCCCATCGCATCGGGAGACAAATCGAAATCCCTTGCAGATTGGTTGCTTTGTTCATTTGGTTCCCATCGCAGACGGAAGCCGACTGGACTGGAATTCCAAGACACTGGTGCGCGGATGGTTATGGCCAGTTGTGGTGAACCATCGTGTTTTATACGCGATGGCGACTGTCGCACAATATTCATCGGTGCACCCGGAGCTTTAAAAAAAAAAAAAGAGCGCGTGCTTTTTGTAACACCGTAATATATATACAGAGTGTTTTAGCGAACACTTTCAAAAATATTTAAATGTTGCCTGTGGCAGATATCACAATCCTTGTTCATGAGCTGGTCTACACGAAACGGCGGACAATACTTGCACAAAAAATTGAGATGCAAAATCGGCTGATTAATAAAAATTCACTAATTAAAATTATAACTAATTAGATTATGGCCCATAGTGCAATTTACAAATTCTAGCTGTGGATTTCGCAAGGCGGATTCACTTGGAACGAATTTTCAAGATGACACCAGTTTCGAGATATAAATTCCCGAACTTTGCGGATAAATGCACTGGCGTTCCAGTTAGTTTGTTAACAAAACGTCGTTTCATGCAGTGAAGCGCACAAGTAACTTGCACAAGTAACTTGCAATCACGACGCGCAAGCGGGCATGTCACGTGGCGTTCTTTTTTTTTTTTTTGTATTTCGCGGGAATCCGCAGTAAGCTGAAAAACACTTAAATACTTAAGAGATAGAAAGACAGACTGTTTATTCCGACATTTTTCAAACCACTCTGCAACTTTCTAATTGGAATTTTTTTCCTAGTTTCGTTACTTGAGAAGTTCGTTAATGAATTTTGACTATTTATCTAATTAAGCAAAATACAAAAATTAGCGTGGCACAATACATGCACAAGTGAGCAACATGCATTTCGTCGCGTCGTCTTAGAGTGCATCGGCATAATTTTAAACTCTGGCTATAGTTCGCTAAAACACCCTGTAGATTAATGGGCATTTAACAGAGTGAAAAGCAGATTTTTTATTAAAGCAGCACTGGTGAGGTTGAAAATACACGACTCTAAACAGCAGACTACTAAGAGTTTTCTGTGGGAAAGAGCTGAGCATATAAGAAAGCCTCTACAAATAAGACTATCTGAACGCATTCGCATTGCTTTAAGATATAGACTAAATCCCCTGTCCTACCTTAATAGCGCTTGCGCACTTTTCCTCGATCCAGCGTATTGCATAGCATTTGGCATATTCTCTCTGCAAGGTAATACTCGTGATAACGGGAACAAATGTTTCTAACTGTCTGAATTTCATTACACATTTCAACTGAATAAAAGGAATTTTAAGCCCTTCTCCCTGAACGGCATCGACCTTACGGTTTGGTTTGCATAGCGGTTGAGAAACGTCTCGAGTTTAAGCATAGCTTTGCAACCACTTATTGGAGATTGTACTCATGCAGTACCTTAAAGCTGGATCCGTGCGATAAACCCAATTCCGCATACAAGTATCACGTGGCCGAGCGGTAATCAACACGCCGTTAGGAGGACTGACTGCGGCGTTGTTCTGTATGGTGTGATTCGGTGGCACTGTGCCCCACATCATGCTCGTCCGCGAAAATTGACCTGTCGTGTGAACAGCTAAAGCAGCTCGCATTAAAATGGCGCGCTTGAGAGTTTTTTAGGTTAACTGCTCCTAAAAAACGTGAACTTTTTCAGATGTGGCATCGATATGTATACGATCACCGCGCAAAAAAACATCTCACGAACACACTTACCTGTAGCTGGAGTTCGCACGATAACCTGTGTTGCCTTGCCAAGTTTCGATAGGCCCTCAATGTTGTAGAAAGGCCGCAGCGTAATGCTGTATTGGGTGTATCCTCTGAGGCAATCAGCTGTGTAATCACTCTGCAAGGGCGACAGCGTTGTCTGAAATGTGTGGTCCGAGGAAGTACCGCGTAAATAGTATCCCGCCAGAACAGAGCTCGGGGCCGCGGTCCACGCCCACGAAAGCAGTAGCGAGCCGTTCGGATGTGCAAGGCTGGTGAGCCGTACTTCGTGATGAAGATATTCTCGTGCTGCATGTAGAAGGAAATGCGCGAGTGAATCAAAGAAATGACGCTTTTTCTAGGTAAAAGGAAGAACATACCAAATTTCAATACAAGTTTATTTTAATGGCTATATAGCTTATTACCAGAAGACACACAACGAGATACTGATTACTAACATTACAAATTGCAGATCAGTGAAAAGCAGAGAAGGTAAAAGGAAGACGACACATGCGGAGAAAGTTGATGGCGTAAAACTGGTACAGGCAGACAACCGAACAATGTATTGCCCATTCTACCCCTTTTCTATGACCCCATACACGCAGCCAGAACACAAATGCATCAATTGGTTGGCCGCACATGATTGTCCTGTATCTTAGCACTTCATATTTCTAGAAGTGCAACTTACCTGCATGTCAGCAATACCATCGGCTTATCTATACAGATCCGCAACGTTGTCAGCGTCGCACAAAATGTTTCTAGAATTTTTCTCCTGGTCTGTTCGCGTACGTTGCTGTGTTCCGTGGAGCGATGAATAAAAAATACGCAGATCTTCGGCGCTCTGCGAATCGGTTCAGGTGAAGCTTTCATTGGTGTTTGTGAAGAATGGTGTTGCTGCGTAGTGACTATTTTCAAGTTGAGACCACACGATCCACATGAGCAATCCCACTTGCAACCGCCCTGCTCAACATAAGTATGTTGCGTTCGATCATGCACATGGCACGCATGACGACGAAGGAGTGACAACGATGGAACGACCACGATGCATGAAGGTGACGGTATGATGACGACGCAACAACAAAAACGAAATGATGACGAAGACATAACGAGAACGGCATAAAGAAGCTAAAATAACTATGACAAAATGACTCATCATGATATCTGTACGAGAAAGGGCATCATAACAACTGTATGACAACCACGGTATGACGGCGCTGGTGAAACGACGACGGCGTGACGACATGAGATGACGCTGGAGTGGCGACGATGATGTGAACAGGATGGAGTGACGACAACGGCGTGAAGACCATGGCATAATGATGCTTGAGTGACGACGATAGTATCACGACGATGGCGTCACAATGACGGCACGCCGACCATTGGATAACGACGCTGGAGTGGCGGCAATATGTCGACAATGGTGTGGTGATGACTGCAGAATGACAACGCTAGAATGGCGATGATTGTATCACGACAAGAGTGTGACGAGAATGACAGGACAATAATAGGATGAAGACGCTGGAGTGACGGCAAACATGTATGACGACGATGAGGGATGAAATCGTTGCGCCGACCCTGGGATGACGATGATTTTATGACTACGATGCTGTGACGGCGATGGCGTGACGATATTTCCTACTGGAAAAAACTCATATGCCTCATAACTGCCATATCCAATAACTCGGCATGACACATAGGGTCCCGTATAAAACCCCTTTTCCCCATACGTCGTGTGATGGGATTAGATATAGGAGTTATGAGGAATACGGTTTTTTGTTTTTTCAGTAGGGATGGTATGACGACGCCGGAGTGGCGACAACACTATGACGACGAGGGTGGGACGACAACGGTGCGCCGACCATCGGATGACAGCGTTAGACTGACGACGATGGTATGACGACGATGGTGTGCGGACGGTGGCGTGACCAGTATCATCATTATCAACCTATTCTTTATGTACCCTGCAGGACAAAGACCTCTCCCTGCGATCTTCAATTACTCCAGTCCTGCGCCAACCGATTAAAAAATGAAGTTATGGCGCTTTACGTACCAAAACCACGATCTGATTATGAGGCACGCCGTTGTGTAACCCCAATTCTGTAACCCTAATGGTCCACCGGTTACCTAACTTGCACATTACATATGGCCTTCCCAGCTCCATTTTTTTTCTCTTCATGTCAATTAGAATATCAGCTATCCCTGTTTGCTCTCTGATCCCCACCGCTCTCATCCTGTCTCCCAACGTTACGCCTTATATTCTTCATTCCATCGCTCTTTGCGTGGTCGTTAACTTGGTCTCGAGTTTCTTTGTCAATCTCAAAGTTTCTGCCCCATATGTTAGCACCGATAGAATGCATTGATTGCTCAGCTTTCTTTTCAGTGATAGTGGTAAGCGTCCAGTCAGGATCTGAGAATGTATGTGGTATGCACTCCAACTCATTTTTATTCTTCTGTAAATTTCCTTCTCATGATCAGCCTCCCCTGTAACTAATTGACCTAGGTAAACGCACTCCTTCACAGACTCTTGCGGCTGACTGGATATCCTGAACTCTTGTTCCCTTGACAAGCTGTTGTTGGATGCTGATGCTGGGATGCTGATGCTGGGATGCCGATTGTGTGACAAAGGGACTGGCTAAACCGGAATTATGACGGTATGATGACAAAGGCACAACAACGATGGGATGACGCCAGTGGACAAAGTGAGGACGATAGACGGACCACAACGGCACGACGACACCCCTGCGATGTGATGACGATGCGTTTACAACAATGGCATGACGATAATGGAGTGCTCAGGACTGAATAATGACGACTGCTCGAAGATGGCAACGCGATGACAATACGAAAACGCAACTACTGCGACAGAGTGGAAACGGCGAAAAGATGCACAAAGGCAGCGTCATTTTGCACACCGCTGACGTCCCATTCACTTCAGCATGGGCAGAGCGATTCAGTTCCTGCTTCGAGAGTACAGGCGAAACATGGGTTAATTAAGAACGAAAAAGAAAGCGAGCGCCGACGATAGTAAGCAAGCTATTGCAAACGATTGCAGCTTCTTTTGTGTGCGCATGCTCGTTTCTCTTGTGAAACATGCAGCCGCGAGCGCGAACATCACGTTTTGCCGTACCGCTGGGCAAGAAGCGAGCGTCTACACGTGGAACTCTGAACTCTGTGCATGTCGGAAAACTGCAATAAACGAACTGCAACGAACTGCAATACGAACTGCAATAAATGAGGTGGCATGAATATCAGTCAGCCTTAAAAGTAAACTATCATGATAATTGCGACAATTGTATAAATCTCGCTTAGGGGTTACGCGGCGGCCCGTGGTGTTCCTTGAACAACTCGTTCTAATGCCACGAAAATGAGTTCATTTTGTCTAGTTAAAAAATTAAATTATGTGGTTTTACGAGCCGAAACCGCTTTCTGAATATGAGGCACGCCGTAGTGGGGGACTCAGGAAATTTCGATCATCTGGGGTTCTTTAACGTGCACCTAAATCTAACTACACGGGTGTTTTCGCATTTCGCTCCCATGGAAATGCGGCCGCCGTGGCCGAGATTCTATCCCGCGACCTCGTGCTTAGTAGCCCAACACCATAGCCACTGAGCAACTACGGTGGGTGCTTCCGCTATCTCGGCCGCAGAGTTGTGCACACCAGGCATGAGTAAATACTCGGTGCGGGCGTACGGGAAGCCCCAGGGCTTTCTTGACAATCTTCCTGATAATAACGTCGAGCTTGCCCCATTCCGACCTGAGCCAATTGTGCATGGTGACCGTGTAGGCAAAGTGGCCGGCCGCGAACGCGTTGATGAGCCTTCGGAAATTGTCGTCCCTACGGCCCAGGTGTCTCCCGGAGGTGGTTTTGACGAGCCGAAAAGCGTTATCTGTCTTGTCGGCTATCTTTCGCAGAGTGATGCCGTTTCCACCCTTTACTTAGGTAAACATGCCGAGGACCCTGGTAGTGCCTACCCTCGGTATTTCCTTTCCGTCTCTCGCGTAAAGATGTATGCCACTTTGTTCCACGGGTTTCTGTTCCTTCGGTCGAGAGCCCCATTCCTTCCTGCAGAGTAGAAGTTCCGACTTGGTGGATGAGCGTCTGAGTCCTGTTGGGCGCAAGTACGGTTACGCCTCCTGCATGACATCTTGCACCATGCCTTCGCTGCCTCCACCGCACCAGACTGATGTCGTCGGCGTAGAGGGAATGCTTGATGCCGTCTATGCTGGTCAGTCTCTTGGACAGTCCAGTCATGCAAGGATTAAAAAGCATCTGAGAAATCACAGATCCCTGGAGCGTGCCTCGATGATCTAGTGGCACGTCTTCAGAGAAGAAGTTCCCGATACGCAGCCTCGCTCTGCTCCCCGACAGGAAGGATGTGATGTAGTCGTACAGCCTGGGCCCAAGCTTGAGGTTCGTCACTGTCTGCAGGATGAATGTGTGCTTGATGTTGTCGAAGGCGTTCTCCAGGTCTAAGCCAAGAATGGCCTTGCTATCCTTGAAGTATCCATCGTTGACTTGGTGCCTAATGAGCCTCATTGTTTCCAGCGTTGAAAACCGGCGCGAAAACCGATCATGTGTATAAATGTCGTTTCCCTCTAGGTAGTCGTAAGTCTGTTGAGGATCGCGTGCTCTGCCACCTTACCCACACAGGACGTAAGAGAGATGGGGCGAAGGTTCTCGACTCTAGGTGACTTTCCTGGCTTGGGGATCAACACGGTGTCGGCTAACTTCTATTCCTCCGTGACCTCACCTGTTTTCCATGCTTCGTTGAAAAAACTGGTTAGTCGTTCATGGAAGCGGCGTCGAGGTTTCTGAGGTCCTGTTGGTGGTTCCGTCCGGCCCAGGAGCCGGCTTGCGGTTGAAAGTCAGAACCAATCGCCAGATTTCGGTTTCTGAAAAGCCTACGTTCAGTTGTGGGAGAGGGGGGCTCCCGTATTCACGGAACACGGCGTTTTCGCCATCATGTTCGACCGGTAGGTACTTGGATACTAATCAAGCGACAAACTCCCCTCATGCCCTTTGGTGGCTTCATGCAGGGCACGGGATAGGATGTGTCTCTGATAGGCTTTGGTGCTGTGTTCATCCAAGAAGTGCTTCAGAAGCTTCCAGGATTTGGCGTTTCTGATTTGCCCGTCTATGGACATAGAGAGCTCGTCCCACTGCTGCTTGCACAATGTGTTGCAATGTCCCTCTATGTACTTGTTCAACGTTGAAATCTTCTTCCGCAGCCTAAGATTGTGCTTCTGCTCCTTGCATATTCGGAATAGGGCTTACTTGGCTTCGAGCAGGTGGGAAGTCTGCTGTCCATCTTGTCCACGTTTAGATCCAATTTTACATTTTTGGTGGCAGCGGTGGTATCTTTCCGCTTACCCTCGTACCATTCCTCTAGGTTGTCGGGAGCATCGTCCCTTGTACTACGGCTGTTGCGAAAGAGATACCAGTCAATCACCGTGAATTCACAGATCCTGCAGCGATCCACCATTACTGAGGTCTCCAATACGTAGTGATCATTGCCCAAATCCATGGAGGTGTTGGTTCATGTAGGCCTTTCGACTTTCATGATGAAAACGAGGTTTGGCGTCGTGTCTCTGGTAATTGAATTTCCCATCTACGTAGGGAAAGTCTTATCCGTGATTAGGGTTACGCCTACTTCATTGGCATCTTCGAGAGGTGCAAATCCTTGCTTGTTTCGTACACATATCCCCATAATCCGTGTGGGACATTGAAGCATCCGACTATGACGAGGGGGCGGGGCCACCTAGTTCCACTGCCTTCTTGAGCAGCGTTTTGAACTGCTGGCACTTGTGCTTGGTACTGATGTAAAGGTTAAGCAAAAATACACACTTTCCGCGTCAGTTGTGCCGCGGTTGTCACGTTCGACCGGCGGGGGCTGGCGTTCTTCGGGGAAGCGACCGTCGGAAAGGCGTCGGCATGCGTGCCGCGGTGACTCGCTTTTTAAGGACGACATTGCGCCGCGTCCCCAGCGGAATGGCGCCGAGATGACTAGACGCAGTCAGCGGATCAACTATTGTTAGAGGATTCGCCGTATCCGTAACGGTTTATTTGAAGCGGGGGAACTCCGAAAAGAAAGGGTTTTGCGGCTCCGTCTCACGGGCCTTACAAGTCGTCAGTCAATGGACAGACGCGGCGGCTACTGTCTGCGGGGTCAACACTGGGATCAAGAGGCGCCGGCTCAGGGAAAGACCCGTGTCTGCGAAAACCCTCTCACTATGATGTGGTCAGTGCTACCTGTGTGGAAGTGAGTGCGTAGACCCTCCCCCTCAAAGGCGGGTCGGCTACGATGACTTTGGACGCTCCGTTTGGTCGAGCGGCCGTTTTCCCTCAACTGGGGATCTAGCGAGGGCAGATTGTTTATAAGCAGCTGTTGCGCGGCTGCCGAGTGAGTGTGTGTGATGCTAGACTTATGAACTGTAACGTTCTCATGTAGATACTATAAATAAATCCCATATTCCTCGTTCTCGATGAGAACAAGGCTCTCCCTTCAACAACGTCCTCAGCGTGGATGAGTTGGACGATGGCATGGGTCAGCTACCATCTATTTCGTGACCGACCCCAACCTTTACAACTGGCTGACAGCGATGAGACGGACTTTGCGACGTGGTGCTGTGTCTGCGGTGAGTGCGTGGTTCTTGCTTTCACTCTCTAGACTTCACTTTGTGGTTAATAGGAAACATTGATTGCGCTTTCTAGACAATCACATGTAAGAAGACAGGACAGGCGATTGTCCTGTCTTCTTACATGTGATTGTCTAGAAAGCGCAATCAATGTTTCCTATTACAATGAACCAACTTGCCCAACAACGCATCCTGCTAAACTTTGTGGTTGTTCTGTTTAGGACAGTAGGGAAGCTAGATTGTTCATTGTTACCAAGGCTGTGTTTTCTAGGTAGGTTTAGCGAGCAGGACCAAGGCAGTAAAGCAGCAGTCATGGAGTTAAGGACACTGCTGTGAGACGTAATGTTGATTGTTGGTGAGGAACTCAGCCTAGAGGTACACAAGGAAATGCTAAAATGGGAATTATTGAAGCTTATTTCAGAAAAGGCTAGTGAGGAGAATATTGAAATTGGGCTAGAGCTACTTAGGAAAAGAGAGTAACGGGACAGAGAGAAAGAAGAGCGGGACAGAGAGAGAGAAGAACGGGGCAGAAAGATAGAAGAACGGGACAGAAAGAGAGAAGAACGCGAGTTGAGAAAAATGCAACTTGAACTTGAAAGCAAACGTTTCGAGTCGTCTCAAGAAAGTGAAGGGGCTTTGGGACGATCAGGTGAAGCAGAATCATACCGCATGGACAGGCTGTTAAAGCCATTTGACGTCGGGAACGACATAGGCTTGTTCCTGGGAAATTTTGAAAGGACTTTGGAGAAGATTAACATCGGCCCGAGTACATGGCCAGTACTCGGGCCAGTACAGCGGTTGTTGTCTATGTTGCCGTGTGAGGCTGCGGAAGTAATTGCCACACTCCGTGCGCAATATGCATATGATTATGCGAAAGTTAAGGCCAGTCTTTTGAAAAAGTACTGCCTTTCAGCCGAAGCTTTGCGGCAGAGCTTTAGAAGCACAGGCAAGAAGGATAGCGATGGATATCTGAAGTTTGCATATAGCTTAAAGGCCAACGTAGTCGAGTGGTTGAAAATTGTGGAAGCGTACAAAAGACAAAGTCAGGTTACAGGTACTTGTTTACTATGCTGTGTCCGGCTACAGTTTCCAGACGCAATCCCTCTGAAAGAGCTCAGTTCCACCGATGTAGTAGACGCGCTTTTGACAGTATTCGCACGAGTTTGGTTACCAGCCGAAATTCAGGCAGATCAAGGGTTCGTATTCACCAGCTCACTGACTTCCACATTCTTACAAAAGTGCGGGGTAAAGTTGATACACAGTTCCGTCTATCACCCTCAGCCAAATAGTGTAGAGAGGTGACATTCAGTGCTTAAGCGAGTTTTGCGGGCGCTCTGTTACAAGCACAAGGAGGACTAAAAGAATTGCCTTCCTGCCACTTTGTTTGCTTTGCGAACAGTTCGTCATGAGGATACAGGGTTCCCGCCAGCAGAACTAGTGCATGGGAGGACAGTCCGTTCTCCACTGAGAATATTAAGAGATGTGGGAGGAAAGAGGACAAAAGTCCAACAGTGGTAGAATACGTGCTAAATCTGCTGGAACGGCTAAGTGCAACCAAAGAACTAGTCGAAACGAACATGGGAGTAGCTCAAAAGAACGCTAAGTTCTATTGCGACAAGAATGCGGGGTTTCGTACGTTTAACGCCGGAGACCAGGTAATGATCGTCAAACCTACAAGAAAGAACAAGCTTGAAGTTCATTGGGACGGACCCGTTAAAGTGTTGCACAAATCTTGAGATACTAACTATGCTCTAAAAATGCCCGGTCGCAGGAAGGAGGTGAGGATATACCACTGCGATTTGGTGAAGCCATACGTAGAGCGGAGCGGAGTCGACTGTACCATGAAGGAGCAGGATGACACTAGTACCGACTTTAGCGAGTATAAGGCGACCTCCAACTATGAAATCAGCCTAGAAGTAGTAAAACATTCGGTAAGCTCGCACGCTCTTAGACCAGAGCAGCTAGATGAGCTAAAAGGGATGTTAGGGGAATATCTCGACAGATTCAGCGATCGGCCAGGTAGAACCAAACTAATAGCGCATGAAATAGAGCAGACATCAACCGAACCCGTAAGATCCAAGCCGTACAGGGTGTCTGCATGACAGAGAGAAATTATCGAGGCAGAGATACAGCGCATGCTAGAGATGGGAGATATAGAGCCTGCTGAGAGTGACTACCCGTCACCGCTAATAGTTGTAGAAATCCCTAACAAGGACCTTCGTCCGTGTGTTGACTACAGGAAGTTAAATGCCATCACTAGGGATCAGCTGTACCCGACACCCAACATTGAGGAACGAACTGAAAGAGTTAGCGCTGCTAAATACATTTCAACTATAGATCCCGTGCGGGTATACTGTCAAGTTCCTATTTTAGAAAGTACCAGCCGCTATTATCTCACCTGTAGGCACTTTTCGCCCTCTCGCCCTCACCTTCGGGCTGAAGAACGCGCCGTTTAGCTTCTCTAAGTTAATGGATATTGGCCTAAACGATTCAGGAGTTCGCCTTGCCATATCTTCATGATGTAGTAATTTTTTCGGACAGCTGGGAACAGCACGTATCGCACTTCAAACAGGTGTTCCCACAGTTGAGGGAAGCCGGCTTAACGATGAAGGCGGAAAAGTGTAGGTTTGTCTGCTCGCAGGTTACTTTTTCTGGGCCATGTTGTCGGCAAGGGTACGAGACGACCGGCCGAGATGAAAACAGCTACGATTGGCGATTTTTCACAGCCGCGCACGAAAACAGACATCCGTTCGTTTTTGGAACTTGTGGGATACTATCAACGGTACATTCCGAATTACTCGCAAATAGCAAGTCATTTAACGGACGCCCTCCGAAATGGAGCAACGAATAGCGTGCACTGGGATAAGGACAAAGAGAACGCTTGCCAAAGTTTAAAAACGCTATTGGTTTCTCGTCCTCTGCTTCGCGCGCCAGGCTACACAAAGGAATTCATAGTTAAGTGTGATGCAAGTGAAAGGGGTATGGGCGTGGTACTTAGTCAGGTCGGCGACGATAATGAGGAACATCCGATCCTCTATGCCAGCCGTAAACTAGCTGTAAGAGAGGAAGCCTACAGCACTTCAGAGGAGGAATGTGCTTGTTTAGTTTGGGCAGCAGTTGTCGTGCAACTTGTAGCGAGCGAAGTTCATCTTCGAGACTGACTACAGTCCTCTGACATGGCTAAATCAAATCTCACACGAAAATAGCCGCTTGCTCCGATGGAGCCTCACTCTCGAAGAGTACAACTTCTCCGTTAGATATAAAAAGGGAAAGTTGCATAGGAATGCGGATGGTTTGAGCAGTGTAATTTGAATTCTCCGTTTAGGGATGCTGCCTTAATTTTTCGGTCGTTATTGTTAATTTTGTTAAGCGAACAAAATCTCCTCTTATTTAGCCGGACTTCCTCCATGATAGCCCAATTAGTCAGCACGAAATTCCTTCCAACTTGGCGTAGCAATGTTCAGCATTTGTTGTTTCTGCACTTGTGTTTTCTTTGAAGCCTAGCGGGTCTTAAGTGAGATCCAAGATACGTCATCTCGGCGGAGAGTAGTGTTGTTGGGTTCGCTTTGCAGTTGCCTGTCCTTGGATGTTCTGGTGCGGTGTCTTCATTTCTCGGCTGGTCGCTGCAAATCAAGGCATCCCCCCTCTTGCCACCAGCCATGCTCTTCCTGCCCAGCGGTTATCAGCACTGGCCAGTCGAGATAATCTAGGACATGGAGGAGCTGTTACGTTAGACCTGCGGTGGCTGGGGATCTTCGGGGAAGCGACTGTCGAAACCTGCCCGGCCCGCTGCGGCGATTCGCTTTGTTCGGACGACAATGCACTACGCGCCCAACCGTGCGGCGCCCGGATGTCTAGACGCAGTCGGCGGACCAAGTACTGTTAGTGGATTCGCCGTCACCGTTTGGAGCGGGGAACTACTGGAAGAAGATGCTTTGCGGCGCCGTCTCACAGGCCTTAGAAGTCGTCAGTCAATGGACAGACGCGGCGGCCACTGTCTGCGGTGTCAACTTTGGGATCAAGAGGCGCGTGCTCGGGGCAGGACCCCCGTCTGCGAAAACCCTTTCACCTCGGTGTGGTTAGTGAAACCTGTGCGGAAGTGTGTGTGTAAACCCTCCCCCTGAAAGACGGGTCGGCTATGATGACTTCGGACGCGCAGAATTGGTCGAAGATTTAACGGCCGTTTTCCCTCACCTAGAGATTTAGGGAGGACAGAGTGTATTTAAGCAGCCGTTGTCGGCTGTTCAGCGTGCATTCTCTTTCAATCATGCTAGACTGATGAACTAGATACTGTAAATGTAGATACTGTAAATAAATCCCATATTCCTCGTTCTCGATGAGAACAAGTCTCTTCATTCAACAACGTCCTCAGCGTGGATGAGTTGGACGACGGCATGGGCCAGTTACCATCTATTTCATGCCCGATACCAAGTATTACACGGTGTGTTAAGCAGGATCTTGTGACCGCACTCGAAAAACTGAACAATCGCCCCTTCACAGAAAAAAAAAAATTTCTAGGACACTGGTCTAGACGGGTTTCGGCACTCAAGGCCTCAAGGGCTTTGCTGAAGTTTTTAAGAGCTTGTGAATTGTGCGACCGCCTTTGACTGTTGTAGCGCGTAGCATCGCGTTACTGTGTGAATTTTTCTCGTTTTTTTTCTCTTCTTTCCCCATTTATTCTCTTAACCCCTTTCCCGAGCACAGGGTAGCCAGCCAGTACACACACTGGCTAACCTTCCGGTCTGCCCTTCCCTTTTGTCTGTCTCTCACTCTCCACCATCACGTGTTCCACCTTACAGCTCTTCAGCTTCAGGTCGTGTGAGAGCTGTGTTAGATTCTTATCGATAAGTGTGCAGATCCCGCATCCGCTTGGCTGCTGGGGGACTGCCCTGTAACCAGCGAGGGACGCTGCGGAAGCTAGGGTACCTTGCAATGCTATAATCTGAGGTTCATCGGTTAACGATCTCAAGTACTGCTGCAAAGTACTCGCGTGACTTATCATTTTGTCTTGAAGATTCACTAATGCAACTGTTTTTTTTATCACCACCTCGGTTTTTCCTTTATCTGTAGGTTTACTATGATGTCAGTGCGTTTTACAACGTTTGAATAGTCTTAGCTCCGTGAGGGAGGTGGTTAGAAAGAAACAACGACACCAACCCGATATATTGACATCATTAGAAACTAATTATTCCGTTTACGGCAGTTGTAAGCCCTGCAGTTTAACGCGCGGGAAAGTTCGCGAGCATAGAACCATCTGTTCACTTGCAGCCAGAAGCACCGCCTTAGAATGGAGGCTTTAGATGCGACAGTGTGACAGTACGATCGTACCAAGCTCTGTGTTCAAGTGCTCAACATGTCTTACTCCTCACTCGTCATACATAAAAGATACATTAGCCAAACCAAAAGGTCCATTCTTCAGTTAAAATATCCCATTTGTAGTACGGCAAGGCTCACACATCATACGCTTCCTTAGCTTTCATTACAAAAGCATGTTCAAATATTAGGTCCCCCGCCCGAAAAAAGAGTGACAGCTACAGTACTGCAATCGGGTTTTAAATCTAACCACAACAGACAGAAACGTGAATATATGATAATTGTCAAATTCAATGCTCCATAGTCGGGCATAAACTGAAGTGCTTAGAAATGTTATTTTTTCTCTCTGCAGTAGCATTGATCAGGCAGCGGTACTCCAAGCTGTCAGAAACGTTTACTCATTATTAAGCGTTGAGAACAGATAAGAAAATAAAGCCTTAAGGCCTTGAAAATGGTTTACATTAAAAGCAAAACAATGCCTAATATCCCTAATAATGATTGTTTTGCAGGATTACATGGTAGCACATTTCAAAACCTTGCCCAAAGAACTTCCTTACCACACAATTCTCTGTCTTCGTCGTCAGATTCCATGTAGTAGCCATATCGACTGCTGTAGCCTTTGAGGAAAAAATAATTCAGAAATGCAGATTAGTTAACAAAGAAAGAGCAATAGCTACATAAATGCTCACTGCAATGCTACAACGAATTTAACACTTAGGGTAAACTGCGTGTAACATTTACAAAATTGTTTCGCAGTTTAATTTATAACGAAATTTAAAAATCAAGATTGCAATGTGCTGCGACACGTAACCAAAAAGGCCTGAAGCTAGACGGGAGAGACAATTACCTACCCCAAAGTGCCTTGTCCGAGGCAGAGGATGATCTATAATAATGTACCAAGGAAATGAATTCCTCGCGCTATTAATACCCGAATCATGGTTCAACCCACCTTCAAATAAAATGACTGCAAGGGCTTCTTATCACACTGGATCGTTAGGGACCTAACCAAGTGTATTTATTTAATTGCGCAATGAGAACACGGGGCCGAATTCACAAAGTTTTTCGTTCGTAAGTGCTCTTCGCCATTGGCTGCCAGCCTTTCTTAATAAAATGTTGATCATCAGGAGTGGCTGTAGTTTGTTTCTATTAAGATTTTTTTATGTAATAACATTTCTTGCGAATCTGATCCGCATTTCTTCGGCTCCTGATAACATATTTTACCTCTAGGTCTCGCACTTGAAAGATATGCCCACAAAGGGTGTTCAAGAAATATTTTGATTGACTTATGAAAGAATTCATTCTCTGCCATATTTGAGAACAGTAGCGGCTCATACTTCCTTGTAAGAGAGCTAAACATATGGGAAGAAAAAGGAACAAGAGTTTCACTGCATAGCGATGCTATGACCCTCGGGGATATTGCAGCATTGCGCTATTCTGGCTGGTTCCCTAGAAAGTCGCCGTTTCGTCTGAAGTATGAAGCACTGATAGCGACAACAAAATATTGCGCGACCCTAACAGAACGTTTCCGGAATCAATAACTCTTGAAGCCTGGTCACATCCCTCGATGGCGCAGAAAGCTATTCGTGTGCAACTGTAGTTTTTGTGGAACACCGGGCAATGAGAGACTGTAGTACTGCCGTGCGTCCTACTGCATACGCGCAGTGCTCATACTCTCCGTCTCTTCCTATTTTCCCCTTTCTATTTCCTCGTTCTCTTACCCCCAGTATAGAGTAGCAAACCGGAAGCTTGTCTTGTTGACCTTTTCTTTCCTCTTCTTGCTTTCTCTCTCTCTCTCTCTCTCTAGACAAGTAGATGATATAAACTTCATAGTTTCACTGGCGATGTAAAGAGCATTAAGCGTTCGCTTACTAATAAAATTAACAAGCATGGTGTCAAGCCCGCACGGCAACGCTAGAAAAGATATCAATCTCCGCGAGCACTCAGTGTCACAACGCTGGCGTGATGAAGAGCCCCGTCAGCAGGGCGCGAACGCTTCGAGCTTACTGTCGATTTAACGCGACTCCGTAACATGATATTACGTGGCCTCCAACACTAAGAGCACGTGCACAAAAAAACCACCGGCCATATCGGCTCGTCTTTGGCCTTTGAACATGCCGCAGGCTGCCTCCAAGACAGGACGCACGAGTCACGTATGCGCTCAGCTGCGCGCACAGTCATGCGCAGCCACGGCAAGGCTAGAGGAGAAAACGCACGTTCCCCTTTCCCTGCCCACGCTTCTGCACTTGTTTCATCGCGTGATCTCCAACATCGGGCAGGTGGCAAAACGGCGCGCATCAAAAACACAAATAGCGCACTTCTAGCTCCTTAATGCATTCCCGGTGTCGGACGGAGCATGAGATTCGACCAAGGATAAATTGGCAACTTACGGTCCCTCCTGTGGCAGTCGTCAACTCCATTGCATATATTGATGCTTGGAACAATATTTCCGTTCCCAGTGCACTTGATGTCCTTCTCTTCATACGACGCCACAGCTGCTCAAAGTATGCGAATGCAGGGAGATCAAAAAGACACATGAGATCAGAACTTTGCACTTCATTTGGCGAAATGCAAGTATATATCTTTGGAGCTCGCGATGTTGCGTGGCAATCCTAAAACAGTTCGGCACTTCGGATGTTGAAGGAAGTGGCGAAGCTACTTTTGTGAATCATTATTAATACTGTTGTGATTATTATGCGTGTATCTAATTACTTCTTTCATTTCTAAATAATTTACTGAGTAGAAAAACGATAAAAAAGCGAAAAACGAGAGAATGCCCAGGCTTCGGCTTCTCACTTAACGTACTGCACGTTGCGTTCTTATCAGGGGAGGGTATGGTATGAACATTTTAAGTAAATTATTGAGGAGCTTTTATGCGAATAATTATTGAATATATTAGCGTTGTACGTTTGTGTTGTACATGAACTAAAAATTAAAGCTGTTGATTTTTTACCCAAACATCAAAGAAAAAAACCGTACGCTTCGAATTGACATTTGCTTTTAATATACCATCAGCGACGCCGTCCTTTAGCAAACATATAGCGCCAAAAATATTAAACTTACTCAGGCGCAATCCCAAGTCCAAGTGCAATGCGCATTCACAACTAGATACAAGTGCAGCACGTCATAGGTAGCTTTTGCTCTGAGACGCACGTAGTTGCCGTCTGAGACGTATATTCGACACATTGCAGCACAATTTGTTGTTCGCTCCAAGTTGCTTCTGAGCAAACGGAGTGGCGACGTTGGTGCTGACTCCTTCCAGATTTTACTGGCACCGCCTCAAGTGATTAATCGCACCCAAAGGATACGATGTGAATAAAGCATTATTCAATTAACGACGACATTGATGAATCAATCGCCAAGTGCACAGACGATGGTTTGTATGCCAGACAGCACCAAGCTCCTACCAACTACTGTAAAGACTTATAAAGCCAACATACAATGAAGCCAAGGAAAGCAATGGGGAAATTACCTGTGATTTAAATTAGAATGTAGAAAATAATGAAGAAGAGGGAAATGAAAGCGGACGAAAAGGTAACTTGTCGCCGGTGGGAGCCGAACCCATTACGCATTACGAATGCGTTGCTCCACCAGTTGCGCTACGGCGATGGCTATCAAACAGTCAACTCACTTGTGTATTTACGTTTACTAGATCTACCCTAGGAGTGTTAGCCAGCGCCACTCAGGTCCAAGGTGGGTGGATGTGGAACATCCTTTCTTTGCCCGATGGCGTCACGTAACACGTGACCTTAGGAGAGCGTGCACGTGGCTAAGAAACCGTCGCATGCTACCTAATGACATCCAGGTTGCCAGATTCGAGACTCTCGCAATGAATGAACGAAAGAAGAAGGGGAACTGAGGGGCTAGATTTTGTTAATCATGACCACATAAAGCCAACAGACAACAAAGACAAGGAAAGCATCGGAGAAGTTAAGTGGGGTATAAATACGAATGTAGAAAATAATCAAGAAAAGGGGATATCAAAGTGGACGAATAGATAACTTGTCGCCGGTGAGAGCGAACCCACAACCTCCGAATTACGCATGTGTTGCACTACAAGTTGTGCTGTGACGACGGTTATCAATTCGCCCACTAACTTGAGTATTATGACAAAAATGGAATGTTCAACATCAGCCCACCTTGGCTCTGAGTGGCACTGGCTAACACTCCCAGGGCTAGATTTAAGAAACATAAACCCCCAAGTTAGTGGACGAAGCGATAGCCGTCACCGTAGCACAATTTTTAATGCAACGCACGCTTATTTCGGAGGTGACAAGACATCTTTTCGTCCACTTTCATTTGCCTCTTTATTATTTTCTGCATTATAATTTAAACTACACTTCATTCCTCTGATGCTTTCCTTTGTTTTGTTGTCTGTTGGCTTTATGTGATTATGATCAATGGAATCGAGCCCCTCAGTTCACCTTCTCTCGTGTATAGACTTACGACTCACATAGTATTGACAGGCTTTCTGGCCCAACCTAGTTACTGCTATGCGAGTAAAGATAGAAAATTTAAAAAAAAATGTAAGGAAGCCCGATGAAATGATATAACTAATGGCATAGTCCATGCGTAAACACTGACATCTTGCGTGATATAACTAATGGCATAGTCCATGCGGAAACACTGACATCTTGCGCAAGCGCAGCATTTTGAATTAATGAACGAGGAGCTCTACCCGGGATTATCCAAAATACGCTTTGCTGAAGAGTTGTCTGCGCTTTCACACACGAACTCACGGACACACACGAGCACACACAAGCACATATACATACATACACGCACACATAGATATACGCACATACATGCATGAACGCATAAACACGCACGAAACAAACACACAAAAATAAACATTCACTTCTAGAAACAAGCCATGCATTTCTTCGGCTTTGTTTTTAAACCGTTTCTTAAACACCTACACGTTTCCTTGAGCACCTAGTAATGTAGTCGAAGACAGCTGGGTTATCATTACATGCTTTCTTACATGGTTTCGATCTTACAACTCCCTATTCCGTATTTATACTCATCGATTGATCTCTTCACCTTCCATATAGAGCGTTTGTGTTTTACCTTTCGTCTCCGTATCTTTGTGTTTTTGCGCCTTAAACTCAAATAAATGTCGAGCGAAAAAGCCCGAACATGGATGATAAAGGTTTCCAATGCTAGGCTTTGCCTCAACAAGAATTTGTTACTTTTAACATCTATGCCAGTACTTTGATACATCCATGCAACACTGCACTACACTTCCAGGATTCTCGGTGCTTGTTCGCCAAGAAGTCAGCCACGAAGGCCTCTTATGGTCCTCCACAGAACACCATGTCTTCTTTCGTTATGGTGTTACCACTCTGCTGGTTTTGTCTTGTGCAATGCAGTGCGAACTGCAGTGGGTGCCTCGTGAGCGACTGGCGCTTTTGCCTGGAGCGTATATGTTGGTCAGTACGTAACGCCATTATAATTTCGCAAAGCGCTTACTTTCTACATGTTCATGAGCTTTGACAGCTCCGGGAATTCCATCTGATCTCTTGAGCTAGACAATTTCATGCTTTGTCGTTCCTTTATTAGGCTCTATGTTACTCGAGAGAGCTTACCTACTGGTTGCCTTGGCGATTTACCTCGCACTTCAGTTGCTGCTTCTGAAATCAGCCTAGTGAAGGTTTAATTCATTACCTCATTGTTATTTTCGTCTTCCTGTTCTAAGGCTAGAGCATCGCACGTGTAGACACAAGCCCAAGCTCGCAAAATAATCAGTTGCCCTTCTTGCCGCAAGCCGCTCTCTCGCTCTCAGTGGCCTACATTAACATCCGAAGTTTGCTACCTAAACGCGATACACTTTGTAGTTTTTTAGACGATAGTGACTCTGACATAATAGTACTAACTGAGACTTGGTTGAATCCAGATATCGACGACAATGAGATCCTGCCAACAAATAATCTTTACAAAATTTATAGAAACGACCGCATCGATAGGCGCGGTGGGGGTGTACTTATCGCCATTAAAAAAAAACCTTCATTCATATTTTATCGATTCAGGGTCATCTCTCGAGATTGTGTGGGCTACTTTTTATGTGTCCTCCAGTGCTGTACTAATTGGCGCCTGTTACCGGGCACCAGATGGCAATATTCCTTTTTGAATGACTTGCGGGACAGTGTCACTAAAGCGCTCCAGCTGTGTCCATCCAACCACGTTTATCTTCTTGGTGATTTCAATTTTCTACTTATCGACTGGGAACATATGTCATCTTCATGTAACGCGTCTCTGGAACTAATCAATCTAACGTTAGATTTTAACTTGTTCCAAATAGTGAAGGCCCCTACACGCAGTTCCAATATCTTGGACTTGGTTTTCACAAACGCTCCTGACACAATTACTTCCATTTCAAATGTGAGCGGCTTCAGTGATCATAACCTCATCTTACTAGCTGTTAGCATCCCGAAACCCGTGTCTGGCACAACAACTAAACAAATTCGCGATTATAACAGAGCAAATTATGATGAGATTAACTCCCAACTAGAAGAATTTTTTTGCCAAGTGCTACTACCTTCATTTCATTGTCGATCCGTAAACGACAACTGGGTACTCTTCAGAGACAATTTAACAGCATTAGTAGACCGTTACGTCCCGATAGTCTCCATAACTAACGACAAATCCAACCCTTGGTTCAACAAGTCTCTTCGAAAACTAAGGAATAGAAAGAAGCGTTCTTATAACAGGGCTAAACGCGTGCGCACTGCTGAGGCTTGGCAGATATACAAAGAGAGATTAAACAATTACTGCTCAGCGATATCTTCCGCCAAAGATAAATATTTCTCTCAAGACCTACCATCGCTGCTAACTTCCAATCCCAAAAAATTTTGGCAAACCATATCTCCGACAAGAGATACTAACACCATCACTTTGCACGGAACAGAAAACATACCTATTTCTAGCGCCGATTGCCCCATCGTATTCAACACGTTTGTTTCATCCGTTTTCACTCAGGAGGACTTTTCCAATGTTCCAACTTTTCCGGAACTTGATGCCGCATACATGGAACCAATCGATATCACTGTTGGAGGCGTTAAATTACTCATTAGTAACCTCAAAATATCTACTTCCGCCGGTATTGACAACATTAATTCTAAGATTTTAAAGAACACCATCGCTGCCTCAAGCAAGATCTTATGCCATATTTTTCAACAATCCCTAGCATCTGGAAAGTTACCCACTGATTGGTTAATAGGAAAAATAATACCAATTCACAAATCTGGAGATGTTCATACACCTGACAACTATCGGCCTATATCTTTAACTTGCATATGTTGCAAAATGCTCGAGCACATAATCACTTCCCACGTGTACAGCCACCTAGAAGCTCACAATTTCTTTTTTTCTAATCAGCATGGTTTTAGGAAGGGATTTTCTTGTGACACGCAATTGTTTGAACTAACGACTGACTTGCACTTTAATATGGACTGCAACCTTCAAACTGACTGTATTTTTCTTGACTTTTCTAAAGCTTTTGACCGCGTGCCCCACTGTCGCCTAATTTCTAAATTATCTGCCCTACGACTTGACTCTTTAACATTATCCTGGATTCGTAATTTTCTTTCTTTTCGAAAACAGTTTACTGTTGTTAACAATTTCTCTTCCCCGCCTTCTTCTGTTAGCTCTGGTGTGCCACAAGGCAGCGTCCTCGGCCCCTTACTCTTCCTAATCTACATAAACGACTTACCCACCAAGCTTACTTCCTGCATGCGCCTTTTTGCCGATGACTGCATAATCTAGCGTCCTATTCACACGACTGACGATCACTTGAACTTTCAAGCAGATCTTAACCTTATCGCTAACTGGTGTAACAAATGGCTCATGACACTAAACTTTACAATGTGCGAGGTGATGTGCTTCAGCCGAAAATGTGTAAATTCTAAATATTCGTATCATCTTAATAACACAATGCTTTCCCACACTTCATCATATAAGTACCTTGGTGTTGTTCTTACAGAGAATCTTTCATGGGCCCCACACATCACTTCTACATGCGCCAAAGCATCCCGTCCTCTTGGCTATCTACGACGCAACTTGCGAAATGCCCCGCCAAACATTCGAAAACTCGCTTTCCTAACATTCATTTCGCCACAGGTAGAATTCGCCTCCCCACTTTGGTCCCCTCATCAAAATTACCTAATAAATATGACGGAAATGATACAAAACAGAGCAGCCCGGTTCATATCCCGTAACTACAGTATAAACTCAAGCATTTCAAAAATTAAACTAGACCTACTGTTGCCGCCATTAGATATCCGCCGCAACATCGCTCTTCTGTGCTTATTCCACAAATATATTTACACTAATAAACGAACCCGGTTACAACTACAAATACCCCACTCTTTTTCACGCAGATTACATAATCAGTTCAGTTTCATGCGCATATACGGTAAAACAAATGCATTTAATTCATCTGCACTACCACGTGCCATTCGTCTCTGGAATGACCTCCCTGATGACATAGCCTCCATATCTAATCCCGACACGTTCCGCTCTCAGTTACTCATGCTTTTCCCATTTAATACCGTTCACGAGTGACCAATCTAGTGTATGTTATCGTGCATTTTTGCTATGTTATGTATCATTTTCATAAACGGTATTCCTTTGTTCTGTTACCAGTAACATGTGTTCGTGTGCCATCATATATTGCTTTGTATTCCTAGTGCCTTCAATATTGTGTAACACGGTAATCTTCTTATCGCACTGATCCTGTTGGAAATTTGTACTGTTTATACCTTTACTGTTCAATATGCCCCCCTTACTTTATGCCCTGCCATAGGGCCTGTAAGGTTCTTTTGAATAAATAAATAAATAAATGATGCGAAGACGTGGGATCGTACCCCACCTGCGGCAAGTTGATTTTTCATCCATTTTCGTTGCCATTAATTTACCATTTTCTTTAATTCAATTAGTAAGTACAAGTAATTTCCCCTATGTTTACCTTGGTGTCTTTGTTTATTGGCTTCTGATGATATGATTATTAAAAATCGGGCACCTCGGTCAACCCCCTTTCTTATTGTTCTAAAGCTGAAAATTTGCTTGCGATCACCAGCCCGAGTTCCATCTGCTTTTACCATTACTGCGTCTAGGTTGGCCTGTTTCTTCTTGACTAATTTCGCTCTTTCTCTCTTCAAATTGGGAGCAATCCTATACCTCACTACTCTACGATCACTGACTGCCCTGTACTCTACCTAACAATTCTACATCCTGCACTATGATGGGGTCGGCAGAGAGTATGAAGTCAATTTCATTTCTTGTTTCTCAATTATGGCTTTTACATGTCCACTTCCTGGTACTCCGCTTCCTGAAGAAGGTATTCATTATTCGGAGTCTATTCCTTCTCGCGTATTTGACAAACGTCGCTCCTCTAGTATTCCTAGAATCGATGCCGTGATATCTAATTGCTTGTTCTCCAGCCTGCTTTTCCCCCACTTTCGCATTGAACTCGCGCGTGGCTACAGTACACTGAGTTTGCACGTTCCTGATAGCTAATTCAACGTCTTCATCAAACTGTTGTATTTCTTCTTCAGCCCGCCGTGGTGGAGCAGTGGCTGAGGCGTTGCGCTACAAAGCCTGAAGGCACGGGATCAAATCCCTGCCGCGGCAGCCGTATTTCGGTGGGGGAGAAATGCAAAACCGTCCCATGCTTTGGGAGCAAGTTAAAGAACCCCAGGTGGTCAAAATAAATACGGCATGTACCATAGTCATATCGTGGCTTTGTCCCGTAAAACTTACGAATTTAATTAAAATTTTGTTGGGCAAGCAAAATGCATTAGAAGGATTCGTAGCGATGATGACGATTAAGTTTCCCATTAAAATATCCTGAAGGCAACACAAACTGAAAGTAAGCAACTAAACGCTCTAAACCTGCTATAGGAGGATACATGTACATCCAATATGATATAAATGTTAGCTAGAAAAGAGCATGAAACACACGTCAAGCTGCCATTGGGCTTAGTAACAAAATGCTTGAACGCGACCCAAATAAAAAAAATATTCTACAGAAATAGTATCCGATACTATCAAAAACATTCTCGTTGGTATTAGGGTCACTTAGTGCCTTCAAAACTTTTGAGACTTGTTAATATACGCAGAATTAAGCCCGCGCTGTACCGTCAACATAGCCTGGACTCGTCACTGGGGTAAGACCTACAGACACCTTCTAAGCGACATAAAAATTAAAAAACACTGCAGTCGTTTACGTGTAGGGAAGAAATTCAGTTTGGCCTGCACTAGTTCTAGCGTAAATTATTAACTGGAATGCCTGTTTGCCACAGAATACATTGCCGAAACTGGACGGCCAATGATTTTTCGACTAATGGGTATCATACGGACACGCGCAACTAACTTCCTAAATTTCTAAAATGCTATTTCGGCACCGACAGGATCCCGTCGTTTATTAATAAATGATGTGACCGCTTCTCTGCCGCAGCGTTGACTGGTATTTTCAATCCCTGCCTGTACAATGGAGTCTTTCCAGCGGCGTGGAAGGAAGCTGTATAGCCGTACCCATTTATAAGGGAAGAGATACCTGTCTTGCATCGAATTATCGACCAATTGCCTTGTTCGGCATTTTCACGAAAATCTTTGTACCTATGTCACCCAGTGTCTCTCTTGCCGCATGTCTAAACTTATGTTGACGCAACAAGATATATTTATGAGAGGAATGTCTGTTGGGACGAATCTGTGTTCTTACCTTAACTACGGTCCACCTGTGGTTTCTTCTCGCTCGTCAAGCTGACACAATCTATACTTCGATCTCTCGAAGGCCTTCGATACCCTCTGTTGGAGCTAAAGATGGAAAGCTATGGCGTTTGCCGGATTGCTTCTAAGTGGCTTTCTAGCTACTTCTCATCGAGGAAAAAAGTATGTGCTTTATGACAGGTCTTTGACCTGAACCCCAGTTTTCGTCTTGAAGTTTGCCCCAGAGTTCAATTTTTGGCCCATTGTTGTTCCTGGTATATATAACTGAATCTATAAGTTTGGGAACAAATTTGGGAACATCTGACTGTTTGCTCATCTTCTGAAGTTGTTTATGAATATGCCGTCTTTAGTATACTGCGAAACATTTAAAAATTACATCTTGAGTATTCTCAATTGGTGCTCTGAAACCATGTGTCCTTAGACAAACAAAAGAAGAAAGTTATTACTTTGGGGTGTCTGAACGCGTCAATGCACTTCATTTATTCATTTGAAAATACGGAAATTTTCAGAGTTGATGTGGGTCGGGATCTGGGCGTGCTATAGTTGATTGCCAGCTTTCCTTCAAGAGGAATGTCACGTCTTTTTCTTGGGCTTGTTTTGAACTAATCGGTATTATATTTCGTCTAACACAGCTTTTTCGGACACCTTATCCGTTACTCCTACTTTTTTGTTCGCTGAACAAACCTCTTCTGCGATTCACATCTATTATTTGGAACAAGTTGGGATTGGGATGTGATGAGCAAATAGAGATATTACAGAAACATCTTGTTTGAATTGCGTATGATAGGCGCTTTTCATCGTAAGGCGTACTTTGAAAACTACTAATGTGTCGATGATTGGAAACTTTGTAGGTTCAGCTACAGGAAGGAGTGTCGAGACTATTTTTCTGTACAAAATTAGTCAAGGAGATATTAAAGTGCCTGACGTACTTTGCGGAACTGCTCGTTCCAGTGAGACTGACATGACATTTCCAGCCCTTTTCTTACCACAAGCAAATGAAAGGCTTGCCTTGGCAACGAATACCTATTTCTCTTTTAGCACTGCGGAGTTTTAAAGTTTCATTCATCGCTTAAATGCCTAACGCTTACCATACATACAGAGTGTCCCAACTATCATGCACCAAGATTTAAAAGTATGCAAATGCCACGTAGCTGTACAGAACCAAGGTAACGTTGTTTGCCGTCGCTTTGAGATACTCAGGGGGGTTTTTGCATTCTACTTTATTGCATAATTAGTATTAAATATTTAATCAACTTCTCAAATAATATAATTAGATGAAAAGTGTCATTGAGAAAATTGTAGAGCAACATGAAAAACTCTGGATACAACTTTCTGTTGCTTAATGCGTTGTTGCTTATAACGCATAGAAGCGTTTTTCCGAGCGTGAAAGAAGCCCGCGAATACACGCAAAATTGGCGTGCAGCTGGGCGTTCCAGGCACTTTGCGTGTATTCGCGCGCTTCTTTCATCAAGCCCGGAAAAACTTTTACGCAGCACGTATTGGGCAACAGAAAGTTTTGTCGGGAGTTTTAGTGTTGCTCTAGAATTTTCTCATTGACACTTTTCCTGTAATCGGGATGTTTGGGAAATTGATTAATTAATTAAGACGAATTATGTAATTAGGCAGAATGCAAAAAAAATTCACCTGAGTATCTCCAAGCGACGGCAACGAACATCACTTTGGTTCAGTCCACTGCGCTGGCATATTTTTAAATGTTGGTGCATGGTAGTTGGGACACCCTGTATGCATGTAAATTCAAGTATAGTCAGTTTGTGTGGATCTCTGCTAGTTTTTGACATGTGGCTGGCATGTGACTGAACCATTTTTACTGAGCGACATAATTTAACCCTAGTGGTGCACGCGCGTGACCTTCGTAACAGCGGGGATCTGTGATTTCTTAAGTTAGCCCACTAAGCCTGTGCTTTAGACGGTTATTATCTGGTTGTAACCAATGTAAGCATCGTTTCAATTTGTCTAATTGTTAACTGCAATGCGTCGGCATTCAGTAAGTTCACTTTCAATTTCGTTTCAAATGTGTTTCAGTTCGATTTCATTTTCGAGTGCTTAAGGTGTCCCGCAAATGGTTAGGGATGACGTACTAAAATCCGTAAATTCGATTGGATGAAAGAATGATTTCTGCCAGTGTGCGATTATACTAACTTTCAAACTCGAATGAAGTAGTTTTTACTCGCGTCGAATAAGATGGGAGAATCTGATAGTCTATGTTTTCGAATATTTTTAAAACGTCTTTACAATTCTGCAGCCTC
Source organism: Dermacentor andersoni (assembly GCF_023375885.2). Classification (NCBI taxonomy): domain Eukaryota; kingdom Metazoa; phylum Arthropoda; class Arachnida; order Ixodida; family Ixodidae; genus Dermacentor; species Dermacentor andersoni. The sequence continues at coordinate 306,349,916 of NC_092814.1, forward strand.
GCACGCGGGCAGTTTCCAGCGAGCAATTGCTTTGTTAGGGCCATTTTTGATACTCACCGAGTGGGCGGAATAACCTGGATTATGTCACAAACCCCTCTTCCGATAGCAGCTGTACTTCCTACTGCGGAAGCTGTTTTTTTTTTGTAGCTGGTTTCAGGAAGCAGTTACTGAACTAGCCTCGGAGTTCAATTCCTGCATGCTAGATTTGAGCTGCCATTTTAGAACTTCCTTGTAGACACTCGATTGTTTACACGATACGCATTTGGCACGCAAGCAGTTTCCTTGCTGCTGGCGTGAAGTATTGCAAAGATATAGCTACGCTGGTTGCGCCCCGCAAGAGACGCCTCTTACCTGTCAGTGCTGCGCAAAGCAGCACGGCCTGGTGCATGCTGACAGGCATCATCCTTCTTGTCCCTGACCGAGAGAAAACGTTCTGTGCGCTGGCAGTGTTCGCCCGAAACGAGCACGGTGCTGCCACTGGCTCACTGAGCTACGGCTTCACTGCTTGGAATGAGAAAGAGGGGCTGTTTTAGAAAGAAAGCAAGAAAGATTTATTTCTTCTGTATTTCTACAGAAACGGTGGCAAGAGCAAAAGGCATCGAGGCCTGACAAGAGGCTCCTACTCCGTTAAAATTTTGGCAGCAGCATATAGCTTACACGTAGCACAAGAGTAAACACAACAACGTCGTTTCAAGTATTATAACAGAAAAAAATAGCATTGTCAACTAGCATATTACAATCATAAATAACTGCTAGAATTGAAATTATTCATTGCTTTAGGACGAGTGTTACACAGCTACTGCATTACATACACTCAATACAAACATATCAAAATAAGTTGCAATTGATTGTCAATATAATATTCAGAACGAAATTAATACTACGTAACATTATACAGATTTCAGGTCCTTAAACAGCGTGAACTTATATAAACTATCATAATTATCAAGGAACTGCAATAAACAATCTAGAAATTGCAGCACAATTTGAATATATAATGGGAAGTAAAACAGTCAGTAATATACGATCTTATTTTCAATTAATAAGAACTTGAAAGATTTCTTAGTAAGCATAATGCATTCTGTAGTTCCTAGACGATTCAACAGTGCAGAGATTTGATAAGTTACATGTTTGTTATAATTGGTTCTCGTCCCCGTAACTCGAGTAGCTTTCCTACGTAGTGGATACTGATTTTGCGATTGTCACTCGTAGACATCAAAAAGTTCATTAGCTTCTATATATTGTAATAACTTATAATAACAAATTGGGGAGGCCTTTAGTAGTTCATATTTGATAAACAAAGGCCGTATGCTCAAGTGTTGCGGCATTCCTCGATAATTTTCGGAAAATCTCAGCTCTCTTTCTTGTAAAATAATAAGTTTCTTCTAATTCCGCCTATATGTAGTTCCACATACTAATATACAATAGGAAAGCCTAGAATAAAATAACAAATTAAATAGGACACCTTTTAAGCAAGCAGGTATAATGTCACTTATTTTAAAGGAACAAACTAATTTTGCTAAGCTCAGCTGTAAGGTAAATAAGATGGGTATTCCAGGATAGGTCATCTCTGAACCACACACCAAGAAACTTGTAAACTTGTACCTGTTGCAGTTCAGCCCCGCGGAATTCAACTGTAATTTTATAATGACGCTGTATGTTAATTGGCTCAAATATGATGTACTTCGTTTTCTTAACATTTTACTGTAGCCTATTGATGTGCAACTGATTCGACAGCCAATCTAAATATGTATTAATTGAACTTTGCAACTTTGTCATCGATCTGACCGCAAAAACACATTAGTATCGTCGGTGTACATCATTTACCTCTGTGAAAATGGAATCAAAGAAAGATCATTAATATAAAGGCTAAACATTAATGGACCTAATATGGACCCTTGGGGTACACCATATTGAATTTTGAATTTCGGTGACTTTACCTCATTGAGTGAAACATATTGGTATCCATTTGTAAGGTAACTTTGTAATAAAATTAGTGCAATACTGCGTAGTTCGTAATGATGTAGCTTATCTAAAAGCCCGTCAGGATTCACCGAATCAAAAGCTTTCCTTAAATTTGTGAATATCCTAATAGTGTATAGCTTTTGTTCAATGTTTTCCATGATTGAATATTTAGCATTCCGTAGTGGCTGCTCACAAGATCTTCCTTTCCGAAAACCATACTGCACATCACACATGATATTGTATTTAGCCAGGAAGCCTGCAATGCGGATATTTATGACTGATTCAAAAATTTTCTACAACAAAGGAAGTACTGAGATTGGTCGAAAATTACTGGCACTGTGATTTGTTCCCGTTTGATAAATTTGGCTTACTCTAGCTATTTTAAGCGCATCAGGAAATATACCACATTGAAACATTGAGTTAGTAATGTGACCTATAGGAATACAAATTATGTCGGCTACATGCTTGATGGAACTGAGAGGATATCACCAATACCAGAAGCAGTATAATTTTTTATGTTTCCGACTATTTCGACCACTTCATGCATTGTTGTAGGCAATAAAACAAGTGAATTCAAAAGTGTCCTTCTTTCCGTGTTCGCAGTGTTTGATAGATTAACAGTTAGTATGTATTCTCTATTACGTATAAATTGAGCATTTAGTACTGTAGCAGCTTCTTCGCCACTAAGGGTACCCTGAGCTGTCGTTACATTTATGGTGTTGATTGTTTTCTTCTATTAGTTATATCATTTACAGCCTGCCTGACCTTCCTAAAATTATCTGAAAACCGAGTAAATAAATTTTCATAATACTGTAGTTTTGCACGCTTTAAATCGGTATTAAGCTTATTTCGATAGTCTTTAAACTCAGCAAATTTAGTCAGATCTCTCCTTTCAACGAAGGCGTGGTACAATTTGTTTTTCGTCTTGATTCTGCTCGAAAGCATAGCAGTAACCCACGGTTTTGTTTTTGTTTTTACGATTCCTACTGTATTTAAGAGGAAATGCCAGGTTGTAGCAATGTTTAAAGCTCTCATGAAAATAATTGTACGCTTTATTTGGATCTGTAGTTGCCATCACCAATTTCCAGTTTACTTTTTCAATAAGTGAGCGGAACGTTTCTAGTTACTGCGAATTGACGTTCCGATAAGACGAAACAGATAGTTTGCTGCCCTGAGCTTTTACCACCGACAGGAAACAGAAGACTGGCAGATGATCACTGATATCTAGCGTCCGTAGACCAGCAGTAGCGTCCTGGCACAACATATTTGTGATACAAACATCAAGTAACATTGCAATATCTGCCGTGATCCGCGTCAATAAGTAGACAAGGTTTCACATGCGTATGATCTGACTATATTTTTGAATTCCCTTGTGCTTATATCGTTTCAAGCATATTAAAGGGAAGCTGAAAGGTTTTCCAGAAAAAATGAGTGAAGAGCAGTACGCCGTGGTTTTCAACCCTCTGAATTCGAATATCGCAACGAAATTGAGTGAAAGAAAGCGCAAACATATTTTATTTCGACGAAAAGTGCAGCAGCAGACACGCCCAGCTCGCGCGCCTCGTTTCCGCCTGTGATTGGTCGGGCGCCTCGTGACGACAACAATGGTTCGGCTTGCAGACGACGAGTGAACGCGACAGCCATCGCCTCGCTTGCAGCGCTGCCGCGTGTAAGATCACTTCTAAGGGGTTTATACTTGTACATACTACACGTACGTACATACTTGTACATACTACATGTACGAGCCGATTGCGAAGAGCCGGCCTCTCCAAGAAGCAAACAATGCTGGTGCAAGCACTGCTTCCCACGCGTACAAAGGCGAAGTGTTAGTATCTCCTTGTGTTGGAAATGTTCTTTGGCGAGTATGTTTTTTGCTAAGCTGCATTCAGCGTTCCAGTGAGTACGTTTCCGGGCAAACAACTGTAGTGTTATGTTCCCGCATGCCTCCTCGTAGAACGTAAGCGGTGATGCGATCTTCAGCATTTGTGCGCTGCCCCAAAGCTGTCGGCAATCTACACAGACGGTTTAAACGCGGGAAAAGTTTACCGGCTGTTGTAGCACGTGTAGTATAGAACCTTCATCAGCGCGCCATCCGCACGCTACTCGTAACCGGCGAATTCCGTCGGCTACGTGATGGTCGGTTTCTTATGTGTGCGAGAGAAGGAGGAGTGCAGCGTCTTGGCGTGAGCAGGCTTTCCAACACATGCAAACTTTACGCTTGCACTGCGTTATGGTAGCTGCATGCAGGCTGCTTCACAACACACGTGCGAATAGAAAATTCGCGGCGCTTGGCGATGAAACCTGCGTCAAGGGTGGGCGATAAACATGCACCTTCCGTTCAGCGTGCTAACAATATTTTTTAGGAGAACCCAAAGCACGCATTATTGATAAACTCCGGAAGTAATCGTCACGGAAGTGGTTAGAGCACAACACTTGTTCTTGAGCGCTTGAAGTTGTTTCGCTTCACAGCAGCCTCCCACTTAGCTGAAAGCTTCTTGTCTTGCAGGAACTAATGGAACATCGGAACATCGTCGCGGCCGCTGGTGTTCGTGCAAGCGTAGGCTGCACAGAACGCCGGCATGATCGGCCAACAAGTTCAATTGATGCTGCACACGTCAACTACCACTCCTATATACACACAAATAAAGGAATGTAGGGTCGAGCGAAGCAGATTAGGACGGCACGCACGCAGAAATAAGCCCGGTCAAGCACGGTCGCGGAGACTGCGAAGGAGCGGAACACCAGTGTTGACGTCACTAAGCCGCGGTTTCCGGTCTCCGCTCGCATCGTCAGCGTCAGCAGCAGCGCGCGGCGCTCGACGGGGGGCGGCGCTACAGCGCAATTTTAACTGACGATTGCGTCGCTCCTTAGTGAAAAATCGCCCCCAAAATTTTACCTTCATGGTTTATAAGGTTCCCGCATCCGTATATGAACGTTTTATTGAATTCGACAGACTCTTCAGCTTCCCTTTAATATTCACATCGCCAGTAATTAAAAACATAGCACCACGATTACCTAAATAAATTAAGAGATCTGCAAAATTAAGAAAATGCATCTCGCTGCTGCAGGTCAGCCTGTAGATAACACAGAAGTACCCCCATTTTGTACGAATGACGAGACATTCCACATTTTCATTCATGACGGTAGACTCACGTAATACCTCACACTGGATGCACCTTTTGATATATATGGCCAGACCGCCGCCGCAACTACGGCTTCTTGTTAGTCCTTTATACGTGTTCCCATCAAATTGCGGTGGACTATCCCGTCCTGTAAACCACGTTTCTGAGAAACAAAGAATGTCAAATTTGCATTTGATGTTCTCAAGCGCCTCTTGCACTTTTCCCACTTATTTCTCATACTTCGTGCATTCAGCTGAAACACGGGTATCCATTTTTTTATAAATTATATCGCCATATAATATGCATTAAAAGAGTCAATCATGATAAGAGCAGACATTATGGCTAAGTCCCATCATGTCGGCACCTAAACTACCAACAGATGAACTGAAAGTACAAACGTCGGGTAAAATCGTACTTAATAATTATTGTGCTTAAAAAGCGCAAAAAAAATTGAGAAAATTAAGGAGACGCTTCAAAGATTACTTCAAGTCCTCGAAATCGCCGCTCAACTCCGATAACCACTGCAGGTTCGCCATTTTTCCTTTGCACCGACACCTTACCATTCATATGCCAGACAAATGCATATCCAGCGCTCCGTGCCCAATCCTTAGTTGTAAGCAGAAGTTCACGGGAAAATCGAGTCATATTCTCACAGATGTACATGCACATTGCCCCTTTCTTTCTTTATTTCTTTTTGTTTGCAAGCCAGGAATTACGCTGTCCCGGTCTTCTAAAGCGAATTATGATCCCACGCGTCTTTTCCGGCTTCGCTGCAAGTCTGCGCACAGCAATGACTTCTTCCATCGTCATGTGTGGTTGACGAATCGCATCGGCAATACGGTTCACCTTATCGGTCAAATTTTCATTTTCTGTTTCCTGAATGCCATGTATTTCGATGTTTTGGCGACGGCTACACCATTATAAATTATCAACGTCTAGTCTGAGCTGACCCACTTCTTGAAGGCTAGTGTTCTCGAGGATTCCAACACGTTTTTCCAATTCTTTAGTTGATTTTTCTTGGTCAAGTAGTCGCGTTTGAAAGTGGTCCAATTTATTTGAGAGCACCTAAACGGATTCTTCGACTGACTGAACTTTTCCGGGTATGCTAAGAAGGGAAACAAGCTCGGTTTCAATTGTATACATGCGCATATATAACTCTTTTTCGTGCCTCGAACTTCCTACAGTAGTTCCGTTTTTGTTATTGCCTCCTTTACAAGTGTCGCATTTCCGATTTTTTCTCGCGCCCTCACGTCTAGAGCCAAGCAGCTCCTCTGCAACTTCCGAACATTCGCCGAAATGAAAGCTAAACTTACACTCTGTACAGGTTATGAACAACCCATTTTCAGGGAGCTCCAGTCTGCATACACAACACCGTGGCATAGCAATGCTTTAACCTATTCGAGTCACCCAATCCGAGACCTGTACCAGCAGCGGTGGTGATACATAGATCATAAGAAAAGGTAACCAACCTGCAAATGCAGCAAGAAGACTTCCGCCGACGTGTCTCCCGCCGCTGCCACCAAACGCCGATCAACGCCACATTCAGCGTAGAGCTGGCCGCTATGTCGCTTGCGTCGCGTGATGCAGGGGGCGATTGGGCAGGACAGATCAGCTTTTCAGTCGTAGTGAAAGGGTAGCTACACGGCCCTGCAGACGGTTACGGCAGGTAGGACAATGCAGAGTGATGCTTCTCCAGCAAGCAGGGAAGTAATGCTCGACAGCTGCAAAGGCAGTAAGAAGAGCTCAGGCGTCGTGTCTACCGCCGCTGCCGCCAAAAGCGGACGATACCGAAACCATACGTTCAGCGGTCGCCGGCGGAGGGGCAGAAGCGGGGAAGGCGACGAGAGGACAAGTGGTGCGGCCACAGACACCAGATAAGGTGACGCTCGCAGCATCTCACTTGAAAAACGATGCTTCGCTGCGTGCACGACTCGCACGTACAAAAAGGCAGATAAAAAGACCGGCTTCAACATATGCGGCTGCTCAGTCGCTTCGATGTGTTCGCGTTCGCATGTCCTTACTTGCAGGAAAGGTCAAATGCATAGTTACTCCCCTTATCACCCAGAGCGGGGTCTGCAGCATATGAATCGTCGTGGCAAATCAAAGGGCCCTAAAACGCACAGGGAGCTGCCGCAGGCGCTTTTCTTCGTTTTAGCAAAGCTTTCCTTTCCGTTTTTTTTTTATTTTGCTATGTGTTTTTATAGCACAAATTGACTTAATAACCAGGGGGCGAATGCACAAAGGTTTTTATTCACAAGAACGTTTTACGATTGGTCGCCGGCCTTCGCTAATATTATGCTCGCTGTCGCTCTTGAAAGGTTTCCGTCGTTACGAACTGTACTAACGTAAGGCCTTTTTGTGAATGAGACTGCAGGTTACTGGGAAGAGCGGTAACGGGATCCTATGAACTACTGGAAAACGGCACAAACAAGGAGAAACATGGCCCTTGTTTATGCGGTCGTTCAGTAGTTCCTTTGCCTCGAACTACCACTCTGCTCAGTAATCATGACATATCAACTAGCCTTAACCGCTGCCTTTTTGTGAATAATCAGCTTGGAAATTAAGAGACTGCTGTTTCGTCGAGAGCATATTTGAGAATTAACCTAACAAGGCTATTTCCGATGTCCTCTTTTCTTTTTTAAACATGAGTCGATTAACACAATCGTGTCACTTATTACAAAGTTCAAAACTCGACTGCTACGAACATTAGAAGGAGAAATTTATTATATTCTCAGACATTACCACACTGTTTGTGGTTCTACGGATTTATTCGTTGACACGTTTAGTACAGACACTGTGTTGTCATATTGGTGCTGTCATATTTGGACACGGGACGGCGCCTATATTCGTCGTCTTATCAACCACCTACTGACCTCCTCTTCTACATTAGCTTCATGCACGACTGATGGCTGTGCTGCAGACGGCGCTCCGGTGACGTTAGTTTGGGGACCTGCCTTTGTCGTCTGCTGCACTCCGGCTATAAGATTGCTTCGTTTTCATGCATCTTCTAGCGTTCTGACTGCGTTTCGCGTAGCAAGCTTGGCGCTCTCCAATTACTATCTGTATTTTTTTATAGTTTTAGTTCTATACATGACGGCATTAGGAGGACAACAAACGTTGTATATTTAATGTACCTTCTGCCTCACCACTCGATCTGGTAGAACAGTGCCTATGGCGTTGCGCTGCTAATCTCGAAGTCGAGGGCTTTACTTATATTTGCTTTTTGGTCGGGCCGAACATGCCAATCGTGCAGACAGCCAATTTAGAAGTAAATCTGATTTTGTTCCGGAAACACTCAGTCGTTTTGTGCTTCGATGTAAGCAAAGTTAGCCGAGGGTTTTTCGTCATTCTCTAAAGGCCCTGAACAAAATTTGTTTCTCCGAAAAAAACCTTCGAATTTGGGTGCTTCTCACAACATGAGACATATATGCCTAGAATGCCAAGAAAACTTTCACTTTATTGTCGGGACCGTCAGTGCTGTCTACTACAGTTACACGGACATGTACGCTCTTGCTAGTTGTCTCCTCTTGTTATTAATGTGCGCTTTGTCAGAAGTTAAAATTTCGTTAAGAAGCAACCGATCTGGTGTGGCGGGGTGTAAGGCATACTCAACGCCACCCCATTATTCACACTTACTGGTAACTCACTTCGGTGTTAGGGAAAAAGTATATTTTGCAGCTGAGAAATTAAATTTAGTAGAACAAATCTGTTGCGGCGGAGAAACATTTTTTTATACTCGTAGGTTATAACTGTTTGTCGCAATCTGCACGAACTAAAAATGTGCGCCCGCGCAACAAATGAACCATCGTTTTCACTCATCTATGGCCCGTCGGCAGAGACAGTATGACGTCACAAATTACCCTTTCTCTGTATGATACTACACTGAGCTCTATATGCGCATTATGATCGTATCCGCTTCTGTTTATTTAGCACAATAAATAATTTGACTCTTGCAGTGAAATCAATCCCGCGCCCTCAGAAGACCCACAATAGCACAGTTTTAAAGTGGAAAGTTGGGCGAGTTGGTATACATTCATAATGGGAACAGCGCAAACAAGACGACAACGGTGTGAAAGGACACAGGACGAGCGCTGACGTATTTACTCGTCCTGTGTCCTTTCACTCCGTCGTCGTCTTGCTCGCGCTGTTCCCATTATACGCACAGTTAGCCAAGTACCCTATAATGGGCCTTACAAAATTCACAATTTGTGCCTTATAATATAGAAGTTACGATGTTCCCTTTATAACAGTACCCGATGTATCGGACCAAGCCGTGTTTCTACGTAGATTTTGAGTAATATTTAGAAATAGTCATTTTAAAATAGAACGACGCTTCCTTCGGAGATACGCCGTGTTTGGTGGCGACCATGGCATGACGGGTAATACGTGGTAATTATTCGCTAATTAACAAAAAGTCCTAAATATTCTTTATACTATTAGTTTTAGTGGGTTCATCGTAATGGGGAAATTGAAGCAAGCTGTCCATACATGCCATATCAACATTTGGACCTGGAAAAGTGCGATGACTGGCGGAATTGTGGAACGACGAATTTCGGCTACCATAGCGTGCGAAACCGAAAATGGGCGGCTGCAGCGAGCGCAAAGCCGCGCCCCTCGAGGCGACGTTCGGCTTACGTCACCCAGCAGTGGGCAGCGAGCGCTCTGCGACAGCGAGTCTGTGTAGCTGAAGAAACAAAAAAGGCCTGGTATGTGAAGCGAAGCTTTAATGAAGTGGTTAATTAACTGCTATAAAACTTACGGCGATGCGCGTATTTACTCTTATCCTATGCAACGTGCAACCTCAGTCAGTGTTCATGTTTACGCACCAGAGAGGTCACAAATTTATTCCCATGCAATATTTATATTTATGCAATAGAATGCTCTCCAGCTATGCCCAAAATTAAAACATCATTTTAGGCGGACGCAGTTTCCGACGTCTACGCAGTTATCTCACAAGGCAGTATGTGATGTATGGTGCCTGTGGAGGTGTCGCTGCCAATTGCAGGTGTATGCACAGAGCAGTCAGACACATATATATCTTTGTTCATAATTTTTATACACATTTTGTCTCAGGTACATATACCCATTCTGTATGGATGGCCAAGAACGCGCACTCACTGTGTGGCACAAACCGAAGGGCTTAATAAAAATTTATGCAGATCCCCCGCACTGTGGGAATCGATGCAAGCGAAGTTTTCTGTGCTGTTGGTGTTGATTGACGACGATTGGAGGTGATGTTGACGGCATACCAAGGTCGTGAGTTCATGTTAAATGTTACCTTGCGGGCACCACTTTCGCTGGTCTACATAGTATAGACAGATCACACAGCAAGACGCGTTTGCTCGAGGCGTTGTTGTGCGCCATTTTTCGTAGTCTGCCAGAAGGCTAATGCTGTCATGGCCTCACACGGCGGTATTTCGGTGGTATTTCTTATCGAAGTTTGTAGGAAGCCCGTGACTTGGACCCATAAACGGCAATGAAGTTTCTTCCTCCTCCTCCTGAGTCTCTAGAGTCGGTATTCTCTGGCTGGGTTGTCTTGCGTGCAGTGTTTAGGCGATGAACTGCGACCTGCTTTGACTGTTGTCATAGGGTTTTCCTTGCATAGCGCCTCCTCGTCAGCATCGTGCGGTGGAGGCGTGCATTTACACTCTACACAAAGCCTCCACTGCGCGTTCGCAACGTGGCACACAAGCTTCCACCCAACTTGTGTCTTGGAGCGTTCGTAGTTCGTTCCGTTCCGAAGCCGCAGTGCGGCTGCCATACACATGCGCACGATTGTGATCATGTATTCTTAATACAGAGATATTTGTAAATCGGACGCTGCAGGGCATATCTGGAGGCATTCATTCCGCAAAGGCGGGTGGGCTTCAAAAGAGATGAAAATTTTGCGGCACGTTTCTGAGGCTTCGATGGTCGCAAAACGTAGTATTGCCAATCTGACACTGCCCGTACAGTCACTTGTCCGCGACAACCCAAAGCTACCTGGCCAACTTTTCGTTGGCCTCGTCCTAGCGAAGCCGTCAGACAGCGTCTATCATTCAGGGCCTAAGTTTAGCTTCTCCTGAGACGTGGTACGAGAGGTTAACCTTTGTGGCCTGGCATCATCCAATTAATACAGTGGTGCATTATTCAGAGGCCAGATCCGAACAAAGGAGAAAATAATTCAGTACGGAATATAGACACAGGCGAAAGCTGTTATATTAAGCGCAGCCACTAAAGCAATTTGCCAAAGCAAGCAAATCTAACGTACAGATGCCAGCCGCTGCAGCATCCAGTGCATACCCATGTGATTCATAAAGCGACACCCGAAGGTAAAGCATGCACGAATGGCAGCTGACAGTGTACGCTGTCACGACGCGATGTCGGCGAAAGAGTTTCCCAGGAACTGGCTCAGCGACTTGTTTGTACCACAGAAGAAGACTGCCTATAGGCGTCGTCCTCGGGATACTCTTACAGCGTTCCCAACGCGTCTGGGTTTCTACATCCGCCACGCTGACGCGCAAAGCATGCATGCACGCGCGCACCGATTGCCACCGCGGTTCGGATTCCCTTGGAGGTCACCTTCAGCGACGGGCAATTCAATCATACAAAAAACGACAGCCAGTACACTCGAGCATACAGAGGATCACGTTCAGTACAGACCGTATAAACACGTAGAAAAAGAAATGCGCGTATGTTTGCGCAACCGCCCCAAAAGAAGGAACGTTTGCAGGACGTCTGTGGCATTTTACAGCGAAGCTGTTAGCCTCTAGTCGGTCGGGATTTTTCGCTCACACAAAAACAAACGGCAGCTGAAATGCTTTGTGTTTGAGTTTCTGCGTAAGAGAATTATGTTTTTCATATATTCGAATTACGATTCGATGTTACCATGTCTGCAGGTTGTGCGTAAGTCGTGTTTTAAGAGTTTTCTGAGGCATTTTTCCTAGAGAAATTAAATTAGTTCAATAAAGCACTTGCGCTATATATACAGGCGGCTGGCCTACAATAATGCGGAGGTATGCATGACCTGCTAACGGCTCCACCACCAATTAGAATAGCAATCCAAGGTTATCACGTCTGCAGCTTGTGTGTAAGTCGTATTTTACGCCTTTTTCTGACGCATTTTACTTTTAGAGATTCGTTTAGTTCAATAAAACGCTTGCGCTTAGCGGAGGGCATAGAAGGTTGAGGATGTATGTTGCTCTTCCGGACACGTGCGTGCTGGCGTGACGTACGCATACGTCGCTTGGAGGCTGATTTTTGTTTTTCTTCCAGAAAGGAGGGATTTTATGACAGGCTCGTATGATGACTTTTGAGGACGTAACGTCTGGCACATATACCAGTCTTCCAGACCTCGAGCAACATTACAGTATCGGTTAAAGCGCCTGAAGCACCTTTTCTAAAGGACTTAGCCCTGCCCGTTGAACCGAGTATCTCAGATCCCACTCTGCAGAACTTCGCAAGGCACACCACTCCTACCGCCATTGACATCCACCGGAAAGAAATAGAACAGCTTAGGGCATTCAGCAGAAACGAATAGTTCAAGGAAGCCGCCGTTTTTAAAGTTATTAACACCTTGATTATTGCGCAGACTAAATCATGTGCCTCTTACGGCGTTCAAAACCAACTCCAGCGAAGCCTTAAGGTACATTGAGCATGATTCCCGCACTTTCTTGCCTCGGTGGGTTTCCATCTAAAATAGCAGGACAACTGGACCTATATTTTTTAAGAGGAAACTTTAGCTTGGGGGCTCCTATCTAAGTAGATGGGAAAGGAGAAATAATTTTTCTCGCCAACTTCTGCATCAAATTTGATGAGCTTTGCTGCATTTAAAAGAAAAAGGATTAGTTTATTCAGTACGTCAATATTTTAACAAAGATTTTTGAAAACGGTAAACTTACGCAGAACGAAGCTATCAAGCGTATAACTCTGTAACTCATCAATATAAAAAAAAGAAAAGGTATCACAATTCTGTAAATTTAATGTAATAGTACATCTAAATCGGGCAAGATTGACGCATTATACATAGCGCTCAAGTAGAACACCAATGTGTGACGATGTGACGTAGGCCACTTTCCGTGCGCAATGAGCACCGGAGAAATGAACGCTGGCGTTTAGCATTGCGAGGATTTCGTGCAACGTTCCCAGCATTGACTCATCCACAGAGCTAGCATCTCATATTCTTCACGAAGTTCGCCGTCTGCAACACTGCCATCATTGCTAGAGCCGCAGTGGTTACCTCACAGACTGATACAAGTGTAGGGAATGCGGTGGATGCCCTTCCCGGCATCCTCATTCACAGAAATCCCAAATATGCAGCAGAAATGTTTCAAATCACAAGATGGAAGCGGCACGTGCATAAGCTGACAGTCTGTTAGGCTGCTAAAAAAGCAAGTGCGATTTCTACTGCGTAGAGAAGGACGCCGGTGGGTTTTACGGTGTATGATACAGGGTATGCCCTGGTTATAAAAATATATATTCCAAAACATCCCTTTATTCGCACTTTACTGATTAAATGCACTTTAGACTTAACTGTACCCTATTGTCGCACGACTACATTTAATATTAGGTGCGAAGGAATAAATCCGCACAAGGACTCTATGCAGCGTAGAAGGTGGCTGATTGCTTATTCTTCGTAGCAATCTGCACCATATACGCATTGAAGGCCACTCGAGCAAGTCCTCAAGCAGTGCGCAGCTCACTGCATCAGGCGACCAAAAGCCGACTAAGCAGGTCCTCGTTGCAGAACCTTGCCAGACATGATATTCTGGACTCTCAAATTCCGCCATACTGCCAAAGTCCCCAGTAAGGCATTCTGAGCCAATCAGAGAAGCCGTAGCAGCAACATGGTTCAATCAGAGCTGACATCATGGTGAATCTGACAAAGTGCAGGACTTCACAATGTCTAGAATACCACCTTAGTATCATTACCACTGCTGAGCACGGCTTCACTTCAATATCGATATCTACTTGCGATGCTGCCGCCCTTCCGGCCTCTATAATAAATATAAACGCATGACCGATACTAAGATCGACCCTCTGTCTTCGAGCACAGCATACCAATGCTCTAACCACTAGGCACAGATCGCACTCCATATTTGTCTTGTGCCAAAGCCGACTATCGATTTGAGACGTTTCGCGCGTGCATGTTCTTTCCTAGTTACAGGTCTCGCTTTTAGCCACCGTGTTAGACTGCACCTCCCGTCTTCGGCGTCGGCCAAGATTGCCTAGCACTTTTCTCGTCGCAGCTAACGTTACTTAGGAACTGCAAGGCCTATTCAAATGGGTCGTGAAGCTTCGGGCGAAAAGCGGTCCAGAACAATTGTCACCGATAAAAGCAAGGGCGGTTATAGGAGTAGCGATTGTAGCGCGATTTGGTGAATGGGGAAAAACAGTCTTAAAGAAAGAAAAAGATTTTTTTTATTGCGATAGAAATAATATGGACACCCCACACGCATTTCTGCCGTCGTCGTCGCCGTGAGGTTCCGCATAGAGTCATAGGGCGATAAAATCGTCGCCGCGCGCCGTCCGCTGTTATGTGCGAGTGAAAGCTTGCGAGGGTGAGCCGCCAATCACGGATCTATCTCGCGCACGCAACGGAGGAAAGCGGGGAGCAACCGCGCCGTTTTCTGTGGCGCGCTAGGCTCCTGGGTGAGGGTAGGGAGGGGGCGCGCGTTCTACTCCGGGCGGCCCGGGCGGCCACGGGGAGGGACACACTCGGTCGTGCGCTGTGTTATCGCGGTTTGGTTCGCGTTGATGCGAGACGCAGCACATAGGTATCCATTCGCTGCTGCTGCCGCGCCTCCTCACTACAGCGTTTTGACAGCGAGTTTCCGCGGTCACCGAGTGACATATTTTCATGTTTGCTGGTGCGAGCGTTACACCATGCTCATTAACGTTTACAAATTTATACCGCCGATAAAGATACTATCCTTAGTTCGTGTAGCTGTCCGCGAATTCCCTGACGCAACAGATGTTTTGCCTCTCAGGCAAAACTGAGAGTTTTTTTTGTTTAAAAGCAAGACACAACTTGATTTCATTCCACGTAAATAAAATTCCTTATCCATTTTATATATGTGTCGAAAGGAAAAAAAAAGAAAGAATGCTATTTTGTTTCACTTGATCAAGAACGCGCTCTCGTGAGTTCAACTGCTACTATACGCCCCCCTCCCATTTTGCATCCTTTGCTTGTCAACGTTTATCTGAATTCTGGAGGCATTGGGTTTCCAAGTTGTATCTGATCGTCGGTCAACGTGCTAAGTTAAAAGCTGTTAGTTACGATCGCCAGATAATTGTTGACGTAGGGGAGCTAAGGACCCACCAAAATTATCTAAAAATAAAGTGAAAGCGGAATACAGTAATAAAGAAACGTAGAGCACTTTGAAGCAACAGTAAATATGAGGTGTTGGGGGAAATCTAAAAAGCAGTAATGATACCAACGCTAACGTTTGCAAATGTCATTCTGCGCTTGAAATCTGACATCTTGTCGGGCTTGGAAGTTAACAAAAGATCAGTAGGCCGGTTGGCTTTGGGAGCCCACGGCAACAGCACAAATGAGGCGTTGCAGCGTGATATGGATTGAGCTTCTTCTGAAATAAGAGAAGCGCAGAGCAAAATTAGTTTTTAAGAAAGACACGATTATCGATTAAGAGAAATGGCCGGCTAAAGTGCGGAAGTATCTCTACCTGGAAAGCGCGGTCACAGAATGCAGGCTGAGGTCAAGAAAGTTGGCAACCAAGCACACGATAATTGAAGCGTAAATGGACAATCGGGAATCATCAAAAAGAAATATGAGAGGAACAGAGGCAGGGAATCGGATGCAAAAAAACAGAAACAAAGAAAGATCACTGAGATTTACAAGTATGGAAAGAAAGAACTTACAAGCGAAAATCTGTACAATAACATAAAGGATGGCGCGTGCTTGCTATTTAAGGCTTCAGCTGGTTGCCTAAGGGCAAAAACATACCGGAGCGAACAGTCGCAAAAGGATGAGGCACGTTTATACTGCAGCAAGACCTTGGAGACCACTCAGCACATCCTAACGGAATGCGAATGGATTCACCCAGTGAGAACCGCAGGAAGCGCACACCTTCCAGAAGCTTTTGGATTTAAAGTGTGCCGTAGCATCAGCCGGTCAGCAGCAGATATGAGCAAGAGACGTTCAGAGTTTTCTGTGGAAAATAAGCATGGAATAAATTTACGCGGTCCGATCCTTTACAATAATAGGTAACCGTAAAAGGTAGAGAAGTAAGTTTTGAGGAAGGGAGAAAAGATTGACGCGATGTATACAAAAATGCTAGAATCAAAAATATATATAACGTACGTGAGCTTCTCAGGCAGCTAGGCTAGGTGACTATTTGTCACCTCCCCCGTTTCAAAGGGTATGCCAATAAATAATCATAATGATCATCATCAATATACAATTTGTCGCTTTCAGCGTGCCAGGCAGCGACCGGCCAAGTCGGACACGTCACGCCGGCGACGCCAGCATCACCGAACCTTTGCTTCCTGCGCACGAGTAGTTCAGGAGCCGGTAATGGCCACATAGCGGGCGCTTCGGAAAGTACGCTCGGAATGCAGTAGCAGTCGACAACGCTTCGCAGCAAGGATGGCTGAAGTTCGCGGCTGCGATTTTCTCTTCTTTCGGGTGCCAGGCCGCTACTACAGCTGGGAAAGCTGCAGGAAAGGCGCGGGCCTCTGGGAGAGCGGACATCTACATGATGTTACAGGAGTGTGGCCCGATCCAGTCTGCGTACGAGCCAGGTGCGTCCCGCAGATAAACGCGACGAAGACCACTTATAGTAAGTGCAGATTGTCTTGATTTTCCCCTTCATTTTGTTCACTTATGCGATGTCTCGATAGAAGTTTTTTGTTTTGTTTTTAATTGTACCCTTCTGGTAATACTCTTTTGTACCTCCATAATAGGCCCAGGCTGTTGCGTTAAAATTTATGCCTCAGTGAAGCGACTCCACACGGCGGGGTACCTGCTCGTATTGTAGTGATCTTCCTACCACACAATACACGTGGCATCTCCGAGTAACAATCAATGTCGCCATCAATGTCGCCTCAAGAACAGTAATTGCATACAGTAAAGTCAAGTAAGTCATCAAATGCGCGGGGGAATAAAGGCATGACTTAGCGTTTGACGCCGACTCAATTACGCTGCGTATGCTGATCAACTGCCCTTTCCGCTGTAGTTTTCGCACTTTGAAGTTTCCTTAGTGACTTGTTTGCTCAGTGACACTTTGAAATTCCCTTAGTGTCCTTTGCTGCGTAGAAATTGTGCTCCTACGCCGCAAAAGATAAGCAAGAATTGAATTGTGTACAAACGTACGCACGAAAAGGCACTCAGCTGTGAAATGAATGAAGTACTCTGCGTGGTACGTCTGCTCAGACAGCATGAAGTTGTAAATACTTCACAAACATGACCCAAATTTTTCCGCGAACATTGAACAGTAAATTCATATACAGCAGCCAACAGCAATCATCGCCATGAGCGACCTCTTTTCTAACGCATTTCCCGATTAATGACAATATGGAACATGCCGACTCGGGAGAGAAGAATAAAACCATAAATGCTGTAATCATGCCGATAACACACAGAGTAAGTTAAGCCCCCGTAACCAAGGCAAGGTGAAAACCTCGTGCATAAAAACAGTCAACAACTGTTCTGCATGAAGCGACTAGCAGCAGCTTAACATGCGTGAAGCCACGCATAAAATAGTTCCAAAAACCTCAACTGCATGACAGCTGGTGCGACGATTTAACGGGACGCATAGAACTAACAAAATTAGTCCTCGCAAGTCTAAGTAGCTTTAACACACAACGCGATGCACTCGTACAGTTGCTCATTCTTGCCAGAGCAACACGGTAAAGGAGCGGCGAACGGTGGAAGAGGCAAGCGGCATTCAGTACCTGAGCGAAATGCCTTTAACCCGCACGCTGCACTGCGGACAAAGCGAAACAAAGCACGGATACGCCGTGATCAACTTCATCGCTTTAGCCGTATAAACTTTATCGAGTGCCAGAAACACCGAGATGACAGAAATAAAGTGCGGGAACATCAATTTTTCCGCCCAACGGCTGTGATCTATTGCTGCAGTTGCTGACGTTCATGCTGCCTCACCGGGAATAATTAGAGCCGCGTCGACGGCAAGCTTTTGCAGGTATTTGAGCGTCCCAATACGCCACAATCGTTCTTCGACATACCCCGTAGATAAGGCCACCACGGTCATGCGACCATTGTTGCTTATTTCACTCCGAAGACGCGGATCAAACAGAGAAGCACGAGCAGCGACGCAGAAAGCTATGGCGGATGGCTGCCTCCTTTCCCCAGTGCACTTAGCGAGGCCGCCACCAGTGGCGCATCCGTCGGCACTCACCTCGCGTATAGACGTACAACGTGTTTCCGAACAACGGTAGGCGCCGTCGATGTATTGTAGCCACTATTAGCGTCTGCACCAAATGCTCGCCCCCCAGCGGCCGTGCCGTGAACCAGCCAATCAAGGTTCAGCCTCAGGTTCTCACATTACAAGGGTGCGCTGCAATGTTACCTCGTACTTTAAAATTTCGCGTCATGCCGCCGCGCACATTGCAAGCCCGAAAGATAGAAGGCGGATGCCGAAAGACTTTTGCTGTTTACCGTTATGGACGTGTCATTGCAGTGGAAAGACAGCAGTGTATGATTTCATCGTTTCCCTAAAGAAGCCGACCACCCGCATCGGAGACATACGTGGCTAAAAATCTGATGCATTGAGATAAGGTGACTGATACTATGCTGGTTTGTTCTAAACATTTCATTCGGGATCAATTCTTTATTCCTGTGGAGTAGATCATTGCTTTCCTTTAATGCGTAGCTTTCTTTTTGGCTAAGTGCCCTGAGCCATTTTATACCCCGTTGCGTTCGTCCTTCCGTCTCGTGTGCCGCCCCCCACCCCCTAAAAGATTTCCACGATCCAGGCTTGAATAGTTAAATTTCTGTGAAAACACAAAACTCTGTACGCTTACCGCCACCTTCATGGGGGCGCACTAACCTCCGACGCTCTATTTTGTCAGTGAACATGGGAGTGATCCTGAATACCTATAGCTGCCTAAACTTCGTCCTTCTGGCTTCAAGTGGCTTCGTGAATGTATTATGTTGAAGAGAGTACCTTTTTTTCTAAATAAATAAATAAACAGCATTAAAACTGCCCGACGGCAGCATTTGAACACACGACGTCTAGTACAGAATCAAGATATCTAAACCGTTATGCCATGCACGCATGCAACAACTAGTGGCATGCATCAACTAGCGGCAAGGAACACCCTTATGAATTTCTCGCCGCAAGCGAGCACGCTGAGACGCTTGGTCCGTATGAATTTAGCCTTACAGAGGCCCATTTAGAACGCAGGCGAAAGCTTGTGCGGACAACGAACGCGCGAATAACGCAAGCAACAACAGGGAGAAGCTTTTGAAGAGTACGCATTGGAATGAAGTTGAGTGTGTCGGCAGGTAGATTATACGAGAAAAAAAAAGGAACTGAGCAGAACTGGAGGCGCAACGTAGAATAGCACGTAGGACAAGTGAAGGGAACGAAGATACAGCGCTAGTAACAACATAATTTTTATCAGCAACTGACAACTAACACCAACTGCCCAGCGTCTCTCTTAAAGGGCCCCTCACCAGGCCCCAAAGAAAATTTTTGTTCTAAGCTGTAAGTTGCTACGTGATCTCTAGGGAGCGTTCTGCCGCAAAAATTTTTCAAATCGGCTCTTTAATAGCCGAGATAGAAATATTTCAGTGCCCCAAACCCATGATTTCAGCAGGCGGGCTCCACTGCCAAGCAAGACGCTCTCGCCACTCACCCGTCTAGCCTACACAAGCGAAATTCCTTCCTTGCGTTCTCCCATACCGGACCTCGAGGATCGCGTGACACAAACGTCACAGGCCCCACATTTATTTTTTTTATCCTCGCTTTTTTTCTTTTTTTCCTGCGCTACGCATTTTCGCTGACCGCGCCGCGCGTGAGCTGTTGTCTCGTTCGTGCAGCGCGCGATTTTGCGCGATGTGCACAAGGACACATGACTAGCGGTATAATTCAGTGCTGCACGAATACTGAGGCAGAACAAACGGATCGCAGAGCGTGATCACGTGCTGGACCACGGTAGAAAATCGCGCAGTTTGGGTACCGGCGCACGTGACTGCACGATCAAGGGAACAAGCAGACGAAACGGAAGTACATCGCTCTTGCTTCGGTGCGAAGTAAAACAGAAAAAAACACGCAGATATTCCGTTTGTGTGTTTTAATATTTCTCTAAACTTCAATGCGTTAATTCAAGCAACAGATCGCACACATAACAGATGTCTTGAATTATTCTCGAAGTCACGTGTCACCACGAGCGGCGTCACACTGCTAACCCGATTACGCAGGCGGAGGAGCCCGACTACGTCACCGTCCCTCTCCGGACGGATTCGCCAGGAGTGAAAAGGGAAACAGAGTTCGGATTGAAATTTCAGGCCTTTGCGCTAGCTTTTTCTTCTTCCCCACAAGAACCACTTCTCTCAGGCCTTTGCGCGGCGCGTAGCGATGTTATTCTTTGCAGACACGATCGGTATCGCTCAATGTATGCGCTGGGTTTGTCAGCTCAAAATGGCCAGACCTGGTGAGGGGCCCTTTAAGCAAGGCAATATTAACCTTTGTTTTAAAAACGTTCGAGCAAAAGTCAAGGATTCAAGGAAGAAGACTGTACAAGAATGATATAAGCGCTGCTCACGAGCATCGTCACGTACGGGACCCCATACGTTGACATGAAGAACAGTCAACGAGACAAAGTAAACGCCCTCATCAGAAAATCCTACAAAATTTTCTTGGGCCTGTCCCCCTCCACGTCCACAGTGAAACTACTCAAAATGGGAGTCTACAGCACGCAGGAAGAGCTCGTGGAAGCGCACAACGTCAACCAACTGGAGAGGCTAAAGCTGACAAAGACGGGAAGAGCCCTGCTCCAAGATCTGGGCTACCAAGTCAAGGATGAGAGGCACCTACCTCAGCGTATCCACACGAGATCAGCGACAAGCTACACATAAGTGCCATTCCCAGAAACATGCATACCGAGTACTACAAGGAAAGGAGACAGGCGAGAATACAGGCGCTCAAGCACATACTCGAACGCACCAACAGTAAAGAAGAAAATGTGGTATATACAGGCACTGCTGGCGTACAAAACAAACGACCGATTTGCAATCAGAGTGGTCGACGAGAAGGGCGAACAACTTACAGCCACATCCATACCTGCCAAGGACGCGAGCACAGCGGAAGAGCTGGGCATAGCCCTGGCCATCGCAACGTGCAAGAAGACCGTGGTTACCGTGGTGACGGACTCGCAAGAAGCATCCAGAAGTTATATAAACGGAAGGAACGGAAAGGCAGCACTTCAGGTCTTGAACAACACCGAGATAGAAGCTGCACAAATCCTCTGAACGCCGGGACACGAGTCTCTCGCGGGGAACCAGGCGGCGCACGCCGCGGCTCGAGAACATGCACGCCGAGCCATCTCCGACAAGCAGAGAACACGGACCAACGACTGTGACAAGGATGACGAACGGATATCCAAGAAGTACTCGGATATCTTGGCGCTCTACAGGAAGCTGAGGCGTTGCTACCCACCCGCGCATAAGGTGATGAGCAGGGAACAAGCGGTAACCTGGAGAAGACTCCAGGCTGGAACCTACCCACGCAGAACACTGCTGCACGCCATGTATTTGGGCACCTACGGATGAGACTGCAAGTTTTGCCCGCCGGACATGCCCAACACCTTGCG
Source organism: Dermacentor andersoni (assembly GCF_023375885.2). NCBI lineage: Eukaryota > Metazoa > Arthropoda > Arachnida > Ixodida > Ixodidae > Dermacentor > Dermacentor andersoni. Next base: position 306,371,782 of record NC_092814.1, read on the forward strand.
CCATATGGTGCCGGGGTACAGGGATAATCGAGAAGCACCACCATCATCATCAACACCAGGCGATCACATGCAGAAAGAAGCGGACTCAGAGGAAGAATTGGAAGACCAGTGGGAGGCTCTGCTGGTGATGCAAGACCCTGACAACCAGCTACGGTTGGTGAACAGGGCTCGGGCGGCGGCAGCGAGCCATGGCTATCTGGACTGAGTAGGCCACCCACCTTTGGGCATGAGAAGCCTGGTCTAAGAATAAAGTTTATTTCTCTCTTTCTCTCTCTCTCTCTCTCTCTTTAAAATTCTACCTTCACCTGGTGCACAGAAGCTTCGCGAACCAAGTTTCGTGCTTAATCACAGCTGGCTGTCCCTTGCAAATGCAGGCCGCCGTGGCTGGCAGCATGTTAAGAAAGCGCGATGATCACCCGGATTCCGCTGCCCAATAGGGCAGGGACAGAAAAGTGGTGGTCATGCCGCGCTTGCAGCAAGCTAGTCATAATCTGAAGAAAATTGGTAATCGTGTTGGCGTGGACGTCGTCTTTCCAGCCGCTTTGAAATTGTCTGGTTTGTGCGCGAAAGTTAACAATACTACAAAGCGGCGCCATGACTGCAATAAAAAAACACCAAGAAGAGCTTGTTCTGTGTATGCATGGAAGTAGTGGTGTAGCGTGTTCCTTTAGAGTGCGGGAAGGAATCAATTGGTAAGACGGGATGATGCCTCGGTGATCGCTTACGGAAACATTCGGGCAATGTTAATAATGTGATAAAGACTGGTCAGCTAACCGCACACTGCTTGCGTTGGGGCTGTAGACCTTTAGTTCACAAATCACAAGTGATATCTAGAAAGCGACATCAAGTGACTAAGGAGATCATCGAGGCATTCAAAATGATTAGGAACGATAACTCTGTAAGTAGCCCATCTGTGTTGCTTTGAAAAAAGGAAATCGTGTTCCTATAACAGTAGCGGCCTATCGCGGATGATTTTGCTGAAAAGAAATGTATGTTGCCACGATGGTCTTTTTATTATTCCTATTGTACAATCGTATATATGGGATAATCATGTGCACCAAACATTCAGTTGTTAGTAGCGCCGTGTCTTCGTTCCCTGCTGTTGCCCTGCGTGCTATTTTGCGCTTTGCCTCAAGTTATGCAGTACCAACAAGCCTACCAGTCTGTTCTCACTACAAGAGCTTTTCCTTCATTTGCGAAACACAAATTTGGTAACAGAAATTAGTTTAGTGAAGAGATCGTCATAGTTGCTTATCTGTTTTATAATATGGCAGTCTTGGTTTCAAGTCTGGGCTTCATAACTAATGATTACAATGAATGCTACGCGCTATATGACAATTCCACAGTGTTGAGTTATCGCCCTAATTTCGTAGTCACATATTGTGAATACAGGTTTTTTTTTTTTTTTTTTAGCTATGCAAATCTTTTTAAGGATTGCCTATGGGAGATAGCACAATTCTAACCCTTGATATATATTACTCGATGAGGCATCCCTTCTATGAGAAATCAAAATGTTCAATTGAATAATTTACATAATTACGCAAATACCATTTAAAATAATTGCTTTACCGCACATATTTAAATCTACAAGTTATAGTAGGTGAGTGCGCAAGGTGTTATCCACTTGGAACGAATTCTTTGGACAGCACCAGTTCCGGCATATTAATTTTCAAAGTGTCTAATGAAATGCATTGGCGTTCCAGTTACTTTTGTAAGAAAGCGCTGTTTTATGCATTGAAGCACAAAAGTAACTGAAACACCAAGGAATTGAGCCGTGCGAACTCAGCACCTACAATTCGTAGGTTGAAATATGTAGCGTTAATGAATTAAATAAAACTTAAATAGCGTAAATACGTTAAGTATTAAATTTAACATCTTGATTTCTCGTAGAAGTAACGGCGGCTTCATAGAGTAATTTAGATCAAGGGTGAGAACTTTGTATCAGTAATAGGTAATATTTAACAAATTTGGTACCGCCAAAGAAAACACCCTTTATGTTATTGGCATTTCAAATCACCAAATGTACTTTGTTAATGCCGGCGCTTTAATATAATTTAGACGACATAACCATAGGTATGCACGATTATATTACACGTAGTCCCTGATGACGTCACAATCGCGTTTTTCTCGCTTATGCTCTCCAGTACCTACACATGCAGGGTGTTTCACGTAACTTGAACCAATTATTTTTCTTTAAAATGTGGTTAGCCGCAGCTAAACGAAACCAACGGCATATTATTGGGCGTAATGTCGCACTCCTTCGAGTATTTTCTTGTATATTGTGCTTAATTAATTAATTTACTCCGATGCATTATGCAAAATTGTTTCATATTTAGGGCCAAGTGCGTTTAGTTGCGATGTAGAGGGGATTCAGCTAGAAACTACCGACCGAATTTTTTGTAGCAACGTATATGCTGCGTGATCATTTTTTTTCGCCGTTTAAAGAAGGCCCGCGAAATATGAAATAATATCACCGGCCTGCGCTCATGCGCTATACCGTATTGCAGCGCTCTCAACCGCGCGTGCGGACCGTGTCAAAATGACCGACCGCGGCTCTAGGCATCGACTTCACAGTGCGTCAGAACCTTTGGCGGTGGCGCACGGCAAGGAAGCGTCGTCGTCCTCAAAAGCGATAGGCTCGACGCACGGTTGAGAGCGCTGCAATGCGATAGCGCACGAGCGCAGTCACGTGGTTCTATTTCATATTTCGCGGGCTCTCTTTGAACGCCGAAAGAAGTCGCCGCGCAACACGTACGTTGGCCCCAAAAATTGGATCGCTCGTTTCTGAACCTCCTCTGCCACGCAACGAAAGGAACTTGGCCCTAAAGTGAATAATAATTATTTTGTATAATTGATTCAGCTATAATTAATTAAGCGGTATATAAAAGTACTCCAAGGAGCCCCACATGACGGCAAACCATATACCGTTGGTTGCTTTCACCTGCGGCTAACCCATTTTTTTTTTAAATCCTTGCTTCAAGTGACGTGAAATACCCTGTATGTAGAAGCCAACAATCGGCACGTCGTAAACGCGCGTCGAATGGCCACGGTACAAGTTGGCGTTATACAATCGTCGTCACCGTCTTCTTTTTTCTTCCACAGAAACGTTAATCCTCCTAGTAACGAAACCTTCCCTTAGCGACGTTCGCCGTCTGATTAGCTCTCCCAGTCCTTATACCCTGTCGTTATTCTCATTGTGTCTTTAGCTTTGGCCATTTTGCTGCCGCCTGTGTCCACGCTGGCAAACACAGGCACGCAGCAGCGAATGTATACCTACACTGCTGCGAAATCTTCTTACTCATCGCCGCGTCTGCCTTGTGCTACTCGCTCACGCAACATATTTGATGGTGTGTTGCGCCGCCCGGCGTTAGGCTTGTTGTGGCAGCACCTCGCGCAGGAATGTACACTACTATATATATATAGCTACAGACGTATATGATGTCGTGGTCGTTCCACCGTCGCCATTAGGTTGCAATCGTTCTAGTGTCGTCATGTGTTTCCGCTCACGCCTTCGACGTCATTTCATCGTCGTCATCGCGTAATCGTTAGTCCAGCTTCGTCATCCTAATGTCGTCATGACGTCGTTTCCTCGCCGCGTCATCAACATTCTAGTATCTTCGCATATTTGTCGTCACGCCGTCCTCGTCGCAGCTTAGACGTCGCACCATTGTCACCCCTGCTGGCGGCTGGTTACGGTCTCGCACGAGTGGTCGGCATTGAACCTGCCGCAAGCAAACGCCGTACATACTGCGAATAAAGCAGCCTACAGTGCCATGTGATGCGCGCTAAGCGCCGACGTGATCTCCACCACCAACATCGCCGTAATTCTCGTAATTTTGGCGTACTGATTCCAGTCACCACGCTATTGTCGTCGAGCCGTATTCATCGCTCCATCGCCGCCATTGTGTCGTCGTCCTCGAGTCATCTTCATGCCGTCGTGGACGTTCCATTGTCGCCATTCGGTCCCCGTCGTGCGTGGCATATGCACGATCGAGCGGAACACGTTCATGCTGAGCGAGGTGGTTCACAGTAAAAACACGCCAAGTGTGTCGCGCAAGAAACAGCGTTACTCACGAACTTCAAAAAGAAAAAGAGAATGCGTAACGTCAACCGATTTCCACAGCGCGTGGGTCGTAGAATCATTTATTTCAGCTTCGTCATGCCCAACACCCATCAACCTAACCGACAAGTTTACGATAGTATGTGTATCGGAAACCTGGCTTAGCAGCGATGACAATGACCCATCCTGCTTTAATTCGCACATATACGAGTATCCACACAGACAGACGAGTAACCATACCTGAGCACCCACTTATGTATAATCGAGTATTACTAACAAATGCCGACCTGACCTGGAGTTAAATGTTACGAGCTGTGAATCAGCATTTGTAGAATTTGATTCATCTTTCCTAACTAATGAAACCAAGAACCTAATCTTAGATTGTGTGTATCGCTCACCTTTATCTATTGCTGACTTCTGCAGTGTCCTTGATGAAGCAAATAACAAAAAAAAATATCGTTTGCGAGACGCAACCTCATTATGCCGGGCGATATCAACGTCAACCTCATCGATACCACTTGACCTAATACTGCTAACTATTCAACCATCTTTCACAGTTTTGGTTATGAATGTTTAATTCACGCTGCACTCAAAGCACCCCAGGCGCCCTAATTGATCTCGTATTATCCAACCTAACAGTCCCACCAGAACCAGGCACTGTTCACATTGACAATATCGATTAGTATACTGTCGTACCACGCTTTAGAAACCATCGACCCTTAAACACATCGTACTACAGAGTCGTGCTTGACAAAGAACTTTTCTTCATCGATACAACTACAACAGACTTATCCGAAGTCGTATCACCAAACAATCCCAACAAATCTTTCACGCAATTTCTAATAATGCGCTTATCGCTTTTCAACCCTCCCTTTCACAAAGAAAAATGCAGAAAATCATAGCATCCCCACAGAATCCTTGGTTCACGGATAACCTCGGGAAGGCCATGCGCTCTCGTGAAAATCATCAAAAAAGAAAGTCCTTTAATACTCAACTACCTGCTCGATACAAAAAGTTTTACAACTCACTTATTGCGCAACTGAGAAAAGCGAAAAGCAATCATATTGAAAAAATGCAGAATGTGGTAATGCACTACATGAAAGTTTGAAATAGTTAACACGTTTTTAAACAGAAGCAGGCATTAAGAGGAAGCTTTAGCTCGAGTGCTCCTATCTAAATACATGTAAAAGGAGAATTCGTTTTTCTCGCAACCACTGCACCAAATTTGACGAGGTTTGTTGCATTTAAAAGACAAACTTAAAATATAGTGACTGTTGGTTTCGAATTTTTGAGTTAGGTCGTCGATTTTTTATTAAAAATTGGAAAAAATCAAAAATTTTCAGAAAACGAAACTATCAAGTTTCCAACTCTGTAACTCAACCACTAAAAATGATAATACGATTCTGTGAATTGCATCTAATAGTACATCTGAAGCGGACAAAATTGATATGCTATGGTATGGTATGGTATGATGAACTTTATTTAATGTCCTGAAGATCAACCCTTAGGTTGACGCAGGCGGCTCCCACGTCGGGACAGTAAGGTTTAACCTTACCGCCGTATCATGGGCCTTCTGGACGGCCTGTACTTGATCGGAAAGAACTCCACTGTGTAGGACTTGCCGCCACCAGTCTCTCTCCTTGACACAGTCTGTGAAAGTCACAGGACACTGCCAAAGCATGTGATCCAGAGTAATGATGCCATTACACTTCTCGCAATTGATTGGTATCTCTCTTTCAGGATATATCTTGTTAATAAAGTTTGGACTTGGATAAGTTCTTGTTTGCAACAATCTCAGAGTGACCGCTTGAGCTCTATTGAGCTTAGCGTGTGGCACTGGGAATTCCCTTCTGTTCATGTAATAATACCTCGTGATTTCATTATATGTTAGTAATTGGTCCCTGTTCTCCTCCTGTATATTATTAAGGTCCTGGTCGCGTAGTGCACGGATAGTAAGTCCTCGTGCAGCTGCGTTAGCCATCTCGTTTAAATTCTTCCGAGATGGATCGACAGACCCCATATGCGCAGGAAACCAGCGGATTTTGATCTCTTGGCTGTCCAACTCACCGATCAGCTGGGCAGCCCTTTTGGTTACAAAGCCATTGGCAAAGTGTCTAATAGCCATCTTAGAGTCACTGTAAATCTTCGTCCACTTATTATTCCTTAAAGCCAATGCTATCGCTACTTGTTCCGCGACTGTCGTGTCTTTAGTCATGATTGTAATAGCATCCCGAGTGAGACCATCTGCATCTACTACTACTGCCGTAAAGGCTTTCTTTCCTCTGACCCACGCAGCATCTACAAATGCCGCATGTTCTCTGTCGTGTTCTATCTCTTGCAGAAGAGCTTTGGCCCTTGCCTTTCGTCTTTCCAGGTTGTGCACCGGGTGCATATTTCTGGGGAAAGGAGTCGTCTTGATTATCTCTCTTATGCTATCTTTTAGTTCTACTGTGCCTTCACCTGACATTTTGGATTCGGTTGGACACCATCCTACCTCTTCTAGTATTGCTCTACCTGGCCTTGTTCCAGAGAGCCTCTCTCTGTGGGCAATTTGCTGAGCTTCTATTATCTCGTCTATTGTGTTGTGGAGCCCCAGTTTCATTAATTTGTTATCCGGGGTGTTAATCGGTAACCCCACTGTTGTTTTGACTAGCCTTTTAATTAATCTGTTCAACTTGTTTAGCTCTGTCTGTGTCCAACTGAGCATCCCAGCTACATATGAGAAGTGGCACAAGGCGAAAGCGTGGACCAGTCTCATGGCGCTCTCCTCTCCCAGCCCTCTGTGTCTGTTACTGATTCTCCTTAGCAGTCTTATTACCTCCACAGTCTTGCTAGTGATGTGTCGTATTGTTCTTCCATTTGCCCCGTTTGCCTCCAGGAATAACCCTAAGACTCTTATGGATTCTACTTGCTTAATAGATTCGCCTGCCTTCGTGGTTAGTACTAACCTGGGTTCTTCCTCGGGAACGTATCCCCTCGGTTTTCTACCCCTTCTTCTGTTCTTGAGTACAAGAAGTTCAGACTTATTAGCAGAGCATTTGAGTCCCATGTCTTCTAAAATAGACTCTACCTCATAAATGCTCTTCTGAAGTCTGCTTTCCGCATGTCCCATACTTCCTTCAGCGGTCCATATAGTCACATCGTCTGCATAAATGGTAAAGTGAATGCCCTCTATCCCTTTTAGTCCCTTTGCCACTTTTGACATGGCCAGGTTGAAAAGCATAGGTGACAAGACCGACCCTTGTGGTGTCCCTCTGTCGCCGAGATCAATCTTCTTTGATTTAATATCCCCGAATCTAAGGTGAGCTGAACGATTGCCAAGAAAGGCTTTGACCACTTCATAGAGTTTTCTCCCCAATCCCAGTTCGGAAATCACTTCAAGTATTGCTCTATGCTTAATTCTGTCAAAAGCTTTTTCGACATCCAACCCCAAGAGAGCTCGAGTGTTTTTTGGTTTAGCCAATAGAAGTTGATGTTTGATTAACAACATGGCATCTTGTGTGGACAAGCCTGATCTGAAACCAATCAGATTGTACGGTAGGATGTCATTGTCCTCCACATATTTCGTTAACCTGTTCAATATGACATGCTCCATTGTCTTCCCTAGACATGATGTTAACGAAATTGGCCTCAGGTTATCCAAGTTGAGTTGCTTGCCCGGCTTTGGTATTAAGATAGTACTGGCCGTCCTCCATTCTTCTGGATATACCCCATCTTTCCATAGCTCATTAATGTATGTGGTCACATATTTTATTGATTCGTCGTCCAAATTCTTAAGCAATCTGTTAGAGATGCCATCCGGGCCAGCTGCTGACCTACTATTCAGATCATACAGTGCCGTGCGTACCTCACTTTCGGTGAATTCCTGATCCATATATTTGCACTCTAACCCTAAGTAATCGGGATAACTCACATTCTGATCTTCTTTCCTGAGAGGCTATATATTGATATGCTATACATAAATTTAAAAAAATTCAGTAATATGGGAATACAGCTTTTGCAGAACCTTTGTAAACTACGTAACAAATTCACGTAAGATATAAAATGACATATCAAATTTGTCCGCTTTCAATGGTCTAATGGATGCCGTTTACAGAACCGCGATATCAGTTCTTGATGCAGAGCTATGAATTTGTAAACTTCGTGCTTCTATTTTTTTCAAACGGTCAAATATTTGAAAATCGTTATAAGAAAATTCAAGCCCTAACTCGAAATTCCGCTTCCAACAGTCATTAGAACTTAACTTTCTCTTTCAAATGCAACAATTTTCATCAAAATCGGTCCAGGGGTTATCTTGAATAGGCCGCGTCGGAGTTGGGCCCGAGCTAAAGCTTCCTCTTAAGTTACACCGAGAATCATACATAATAACGCGGTGCACAGTAATCGACTTGGCATCACTGAGGCTTTCCGTGATCCCTTCGTCATCATAATAATAACTTCTTTATTTTCATCAGTGATGAAGGAGACTGCGGGTAAAAGTCGCTTTAGAGGCAAGCGACTTGACTAGAGCCCGCAGCCTCTTTTACAAGGCAAACAGCGATTGAACAGGAGATATATATACATAGCAATTGACTACATGTGAAATATGCACAAAAAATAAACGCAAAACACAAATTACCTGAAAAACGCTCTTCAATTATTTAAGAAAGATTGAGTGACAAAATGTTGACTTAAAGCTCGTACATCAGTTATATAAATATCAAAACTTGATTTCAGAAACAAATTTAAAAGTGTTGGTAGTGTGTATGATATCTTTTGTGTAGAATAATTGGCACGCGGAGTGACTACCTTCCACTGTTCCGTACACCTTGTGATGTAAGAATGTGTGTTCCTGGTCAGATTAGATAGCTCATGTAGAAAATTTAAGTTATCTTTTACTTCCCGTTTGAAAGCTTGACTTAACTTGTAATTATAAAGGTTAAACACGGGTATTATATTTGCTTTCGGAAATAAGTCTGATGTCACGTCTAAGTCTAATGCCACGGGCTCTGCATCATGCTACGGCATATCTATCAACCACTTTCCTCAGTCATTCTTTCTTTTTACTACATCAGTTGGCGAAGTAAAATTGATATTTAAAACCCTTCCATCAACGAGCGCTGGCATCGACAGCATTAACCCCTATCATATCAAAATGATTGCACGCCATATTGCTTACACTCTTTCTGCTATCATTAACCGCATTTTAAAATCTAGTGTCTTCCCACATGAACTTAAATGCGGCCGTGTCGTTCCCGTATTTAAAAAAAGGTAATCGCGCTCTTGCAGAAATATAGGCCCATTTGCGTTCTTCCGTTCTTCAGCAAATTTATCGAAAACGTGATTGAAAAATGATTAATGATGTATTGAAATAAATTTCACGTCGCTTTTCCCTATCATTTTCGATTTCGTTCGAGCTATTCGACTGATCTAGCCCTAATGACATTGACGAACTATTAAAAAAAAGCTATTGGCAAAGGTAAATATACAGCCTTTATATTCATCAACCTAACTAAGGTATTCGCCGCTCTTAATCATATTATTATTTTCCCTAAACTAGAAGCCATCGGAATAATCGGCTCGCCACTACTTCTTAACTGTAGTTTCCTACAACATAGAAAACAAGTCGTTAGCCTTTCTGGAATCTGCTCAAAAATGAAAACAACAAATTTAGGTGTACCACAGGGATCAATATTAGAAACACTCCTATTTCTCATTTATATTAATGATATACCTTGTTGCCTCTCATCGTCTAAGTGCAGTCTGTACGCTGGTGACACTACTAAATTTACCTCTAACAAGTGTTCCACATCGTTAATATATCCCGGCCACGGCGGCCGCATTTCGATGGAGGCGAAATGCGAAAACACCCGTGGTACTTAGATTTAGGTGCACGTTAAAGAACCCCAGGTGGTCGAAATTTCCGGAGTCCCCCACTACGGCGTGCCTCACTATCAGAAAGTGGTTTTGGCACGTAAAACCCCATAATTTTTTAACATCGTTAATAAATAAGCTAAACGAAGACGTTGTGAAAATTGCGACATGGTGTGAGCATACCAAGCTGAAAATTAATCATAAAACAGAGACATTTGTCATTTTCATTTCACATCAACCATCGGACGAACACATTCACTCTATTCTCACTCACTCACTCGATCCCAGCAATTGATCACTGTAGCTGTCTTGGTGTAAAACTACATTTTCACCATGAATTTCGCCTTCGCATAGCTAATATAACAAGAAAATGGCATACGGAATTCGCCTTCTAATGAAAACTCGTTCATTCTTCTCTCTTTCTACTGTGATGACGCCTTAATATGCTTTCGTTCTCTCCCATTTTGACTAGAATATTGTATCATGGGGGCAACACTTATAACAGCCATTAATGCCATTGCAAGCAACTCAAAATCGAACCATTCGTATACTAAAGTCTCCTCACGTGAAACTAGCGCGAAACAGTTATTGCGAAAGAATAATATTTTGAGCGTCACCTCTCTTAAATACAACCTTGCTAGTTTTATTTTGCGGGTTTTAAACAATAACGTTCCAGTAACCGTCATATCACTGACAGCTCTGCCTAATACGAAGAACAAACGATTTGTAGAAAGCGTGAACATTATTTTACCTAACGTTCGGATGAATTACGGGAGTCAGTACATTTTTCCACCTTACCTCTGTGGAACATATTGGACGCCGGCAAGGCCCGTGGCGGCAAGGCCCGTGGCGCGTGGACTTTATTAGTTTTAACTTGTTATGAGAGTAACTCCGTCGTCAAAGAAGACGACGTAGATCTAACATCTTGTTCTTTTTGGAAAGATTCGGCAGTCATACGACTGTCTTTCGGTTGGAATGACGCATATGGCGCTCCTTGCGTGGTAATGCGTCGGAAAGGTTTATGTAGGTTGCAACGAATGGGCCTTCGACGTAAAAGAGTTTCCTCGTCGTCTGGCTCGGTCCCAGGGGCTGTCTCTTCGTCCTCTACTCTTAGATATTGAGTTGTATTGGGCAATGGGACAAGACGAGTCCTGTTGCGTCTTACAGATGTGCCAGCCGTTTAAATCCAATATGATTTGGGTTCCGCTTTCCGCCGCTGAACGGTGCCTGGCTTGCCTAAGTCATCGATCCAGACTTATTCCGTATGGCAATGGAAGTGTGATATGGTGCGTAGCCCGTGGCGGCCATCATATTGTCTTTTGCTTCTGACGGTAGCATTTGCCAGAATCCTGAGTTCACGTCGATATTTGAGAACCGAGATGCGTCTCGCAGTATGCCTAGCGCGTGTTCTACTGCTAGAATGGGGTGCCATTCTCGAAGGACGGATTTGTGGAGTCCAATGAAGTGCATATCTGGAATGCTCCACAGGGCTTTCGTATGACGACCATCGGAGCGCACCGCTGAATTGGCTCTGTGACTGGCTATATGACGCCGACCCACGTTCTCCATGCGCTGCAGCTCCTTCTTTGTCTTGTCAAAGAGAGGCAGTGGCGCTCGGCGAGGCGACGTCAAAGCAAAGGCTGTCGTTTCCAGCCGCAACTTGATATATCGGACTCCTTCTGAAGCTTCCCGAGGCCATAGAACACGTCGGGGAAATCATGCTCGACGTTGAATGTACCAGTCATTGAAGCCAGGTTGGAGAGCAGGTCAATGTGTTTGATCACTGGTTTTCCGAGAACATTTGTGCGTAACGCCGGCAGGACGTGAACATTCTCGAAGCTCTGACGACAGTCGCTTGAAAATTTCATTCGGACTGCGCCGAATAACTTCAGTGATCGTCCGTCTGGTCCATGGCGGCATTGTGTCGACATTAAGAGAAACTTCCGAAACATCTTTCGCAACATGGGCTCAGGGACCACCGTCTAATCTGCTCCCGTGCCTATCTTGAACTAAACGTTCCTTGATTCGACTTGCACGGAGATCTCCCACTTGAGTTCCGAAGGGTCTGTTGCACTAGCAAGAAAATCTCGCTTGTGCACGTTGCTCTGTACTGCTAGAGTAGACCTGAAGACTCCGGAAAAAATGCGTTTTTCTTCAGCGGGATTTCCACGACGCATCTTTGGCAGAGCAATCAGCTCAGCTGTGGCGACCCCGTCCGCAACAGCCGCAGGTTTTGTTTGCTTGTGTGTAGCAACTCGCGTTGCGTGGATCGGTTCAAACGAAGTTTTCCTGCGCTGTTTGGCGTACCTTGATTCGTGCTTCGCGGACTCGTTCCAGCTTCACCGAAGAGTATTAACTGCTGCAAGTTTCTCTGATCGGTTCGACTACAGCTCCGCTTGTTGTAGCTGTACCGCTTCGTGTTGTCGAGCCATTGTGAGCGCCTTCGTCAAGTCGAGGCTTGAATCCAGCTGCAATGACTTCGAAACCTTCTGATCACTACCAGTCTGTCGCTGATCAATTATTCGCGAAAGCGGCATGTCTCTTCCAGGGTATGCAGTGCAATAGAGAACTCTTCGACTCGCCTTCGATCTCAACGCTAACGTTGAACTTACCCGGCTCGAAGATGACGCTACTTTTGGGAATGAAGTACGATTCGAAGCCTTGCAACACAGGTTCGAATTTCTTCCTCTCTTCAGATGACAGCCGAAACGTGGTCAGGACGTCTTCCACTTGCGGGCCCGTTAGGCAGGTTAGCGTGTCAACTCTTGCTACACTTCGGGGTGATCAATCAGTCCTGACGCAGCGCGATACCGGAGAAACCTATTCTTCCACCGAATCCAGTCCCAGGGCGCGATGAAGATGAAGGATTACGGCGGGGCGATCTGGAATGTCTGGAACCATAACATGACAACTTGTGGCGGCGGCCGTCCTGTGCAACGTAGCCAATAGGGTTCCGACGTCTTGGTGTTCCTTTAGGTTGCGGGTAGCTCAGTAGAGCAGTGGCGCTGAGTCTTGATGTCTGCTTGCTGACTTGGAGGTTTGTAGAGCGTTGGTGTTCTAGGTGGTTGGCTCCAAAAACATGCTGACATGTCCTTCGCGACGGAGCTGCACACAGCACCTACCGCTTCTGAGACCATGTTGGACAGAATGCCTCACGGGCGCAATGCCCGGGGCGTGTGAACGTGATTCAACTACTTCTGAGAGATTCCGACTCCGCCGTAGACGACGACGTAGGTTGGACAGAGCACACTACTCCTTCCCCCTGAAACTTCACAATGCTCACAAATTTAAAACTGAATTTAATCGCTTAATATTAGCTACCCCTGACTAATGACCTAATACGTCGTGTCTTCATTATTATTATTGCTGCTTCTTTTTCTCTTGTTTCGTCCTTCTGGTAATCAAAATGGTAAAATGGTAATTTTCTCATGTTTGATATTTTTTTCCACAGCCATACTTTGTATGTGCATATTTCTTAACATGGAATTTTAAAATATTTTATATTTTCGTATATTGTGATTGCTGCTACGCTTAAATATATCTAGTCATCATGCAGAGGAGGTACCATTCAAGTTCCTAGCTATCGGACTTCCTTCTGTGTACACATCTTTTTCTAACTTCTTATTGTCATGAATAAAGTGGTTCTGATTCCGTCGTTCCTTTTTTTGTTGATTGCTGTGTGGATTGTACACATAAAATTAACACACTCTACAAACGATAAAACGGCATATCATCCTTTGGTTGGCGCTTGCACAGTAAAGCGCTTATACAGGGTGTCCCAACTATCAGGCAGCAATATTTAAATATATGCAAATGCCTCGTAGCTGGGCAGAACCAGGGAACGTTGTTTGCCGTCTCTTTGAGATACGAAGATTATTTTTTGCATTCCACCTTATTACATAATCAGTCATAATTAGTTAAGCAACTTCTCAGGTATTATAAGTAGATGAAAAGTGAAAAGCTTGCGAATACACTCAAGAGAGAGAGGGAGAGATAAAAGAGATGAGAGGGGCAGGGAGCTTAACCGGAAGATAGATATCCAGTTTGCTACCCTGCTCTGGGGAAGGGGGAAGGGGAGACAGAAAGATCATTAAAAAAAGAAAAATAAAGATGCACACACATGAAAAGTGTGGTAGTGGGGGAAAAATGAAACACACACACACACGCAAAGGCACGCAGAAGTATCACAGTCGTTGAAGCAGGTCGCATGACAGGAGAAACCTCAGCAGCGCCTTAACCACCTTCTGGTGTGAAGGTCGCATCAGCCGGCACTGCAAGATCGCCTGCTCAGAAAGCGGAGTACATGCAAAAGGCCTCAAGCGGCCAGTCGCGCTTAGATATGGTTAAGATATATTCAACTTCCACATGCGCGGATGTTTAGCCCAGTGGCTAAGGCACTTGCCTTGTGATCATGAGGTCTTTCTTGTGTTCGAAACTCACCACCGCCGACGCTTTCGCATTTATTTCGTTTTTCTATTAATTGATTTCTCCTCTTATATACAGTCACCTTAGTGTTCTCTCCCGTGATGGAAGGACAGGTTCTCTCGTAGGTTGGACTCTGAAATGCTTACGCATATAACATTGGTCATTCCGCTATCGTTTAGCTGAATCTTTTTTAGGCGAAGTATGAGCGTTCATCACTATACGGTCGTGCTCCGCAACCTCCATTTGGCAACTTTCGCCCTAAGATTAGCTCTCGCCGTCCTTGTATGTTTTTGTTATTATCATTCTATTTTTGGAAATTTTGCTGCCGCCTGTGCGCACGTCGGCAAACACAAGCGCGCAGCATGCAGCAGCCGCCGTCGACAAAGGCGTCAGCTGCTGCGGAGGCTTCTTCGAGCCTCCCGCCGCATCTGCTCATGCCTTTGGCTCCTCGTTCACGCAACAAATTTGATGGTGTGCCTCACCACCCATTGTTACTAGGCCCAGCGCGTACCTCGTGGAGGCAGCGTTTTGCTCGGCGAGCGCCTTTCGAAGCACGCACTTCGCAGCACTTAAGCGAGCCGCCACGTGAACAGCTTCTGACTCGACAGGTGAATAAAGACGGATGATGATGATCGATCTTTATTACCAGCAGACGAAGTTTTTCAATGGGTAAGCATTTCTATGCTTACCCAACGGGAAAGCTGTCCATCACGTAATACCCCTGCCAGATGGGCACAGAAAATGACATTAACTGGCTAATGCCTTAAACTTTAATGCCATTCGCGGTGCGCCACACGCGCACGCTTAATGGCATTAAAGCTTAATGCCATTCGTGACGTAGTGCGTTCTGGCAACTCACTTGGCCATCAAATGCGTACTCTCGACCCCAATGTCTCCACATTCTGACGAGACTAAACGGATTCTCAATAAATACCAATTAATATATTCGTCATTTTCTTTAAAAAAATTCCTCTTTCTCGCGGCGTATAGTGCGTTCTTACAATTATTACAACTCGCTTGGCCGTCGAATCCGTACTCTCGTTTCCAATGTCCTCGCCGTGGCCGTGGTGATCACATTCTGATGATATTAAGCTAATTTGTATTTAAAAACAACTAAGATATTCTTCCGTTTTTAAAAGGAGCTCGCTATTTTCGTAGAGATCAGCAGGCGATCTTGCCGCTACGCACGGCTAGAGCACTAATCGTGAGCGTGTTAGCCAAGAGAAGTTGTTCAATTGCACGGCGGCGGCTCCTTGCCCTGTTGGCCTCATAGTGCAGCCTTCGAATTTCTCGACGATGCTTGGCTCGAAGAAGCACATACGCTAGAACAAACTGGAGCACACGGTCAAATTCTTCAGGATCGCTGCTTGAGGGCTTTGAACCTGTGAGCGCCATTTTTCCAATTTCAACGCTTTGGCTACGCTATGAATTGGCCGTCGAGCTAGCTTTGGCTTCAAACAGTTTACGGCTGGGGGCAACCATGACATTCCTGAAGTAAACTACATACAATACGCCGATTAATGTTTCTGACGCCATTTCTTATGCATCTGCTCCCTAGATAACTGTTTTTTATTGTATTGCGATTGGCAAGCAAACTTATTCGTTTCACTGTAGCTATCGCCATCGCAACGTTTATTGTCATTAAGTATGTGCGTGTAGCAGCAATCGAAATATAATGGCTTCAAGAAACTTAAGGCCTTAAACTTTTAATGTAGATGTCGGCAGCAGGGAGCGGCTTTACCTTCGTATTGCCTGTCGCTTCCACGCGAACGAATCGATGGGAACACAACGCGCTCACAAATATCTCGCCACACGCCACACCCTGCCCCTTTTGCAGATCGCGTTCAAGAAATCGGCCCGCGCGTCCATCTTCAACGCGAAGCGGCAAGAACATAGCGCGGAAAGCTGTCGGCAGTCGGCACTCTCTGTCTGTATCGCAGATCGCGTTCAAGGTGTAGTCAATAACAGTACGATAACGGCATATATTAATCGGAACGTCATCATCGCACCTGGCGCCGCCACCTGCAGTAGTTTGCTTGCCTCATCAATCCATATTGCGCCGCCGTCTGTAGCAGTTCTTGTTGCAGCAGCGCTGCCGTTTATACTGGTCGCATCAAGTTTGATAACATTAATAATGACATCGGGCTGTGTGGAGATGAGCATACGTTACAAGGCAACCGCAGTCGCCTCAGTCGAAGAATATGGTGTGCTCGCTACACCACAACGTGGCACCACCTCCTCTCGTTGTCAACAATAACATCAACAGTGGCGGTAGGTTAAGAAAAAGGCGGGAAGGCAGTGAAGATGACTCGGTGCTCGGTTCGAAAACACAAGATAAAAAGTTGCTTAAAAACACATATGCAATTGCGTTGTGGACTTTCAGAAATGCTTCCCGTTGATTTAGATAATCATCCAGGCTCGTTTCTGCCATAATTTCTTCACCATACTCTACCCTCCACTCCCCGCCGTGGAAATATTATGAAACCTGACGTCGTTATGAAACTGTCCGCAAATTCCTCCTGACAATTTTTTGTAAGCCATGCCTACGACGCATGTCTTACAGGACTGGAAAAAAATCCCAGGGCTCGAATTTAATACTCAGTCGCAAGCTTTAGAGACATTGCAGCAAAGCTTAGTGAATTTCCTGCCTCACGTAGCAAAAATATCAAAAATGTTTAGCGACACTGCATGCTATTCCCAGTGTGCAAGATATTTGGGTCAATTAAATAGTCGAATGCGGAAAAGCTACCTTTAGTTATTGTTTCTTGGCTTTGTGTTTGCCGTCTTTTATTCTATTCATTCTATGCAAAGCTTGAAGGAGACCCGCTGCAGACAGGAAAGTGGCATCTGAAATAAACTGATCTATCTATACCGTCTAACACACATATCGTGGTCCCTGTCCTGAGGGAGAACCCACAGCTGCAATAATTAAAGCAGCGCATCCTTAAATAATGAGCATCCAGTAAGTAGTCTATGCTTTAGCATGTCGGACGCGCTTACCAAAATTAAATTATGCCTTCGCTATTGCGCGCTACCAGTACGGATCGACCACACCATTCTTGCGGGAGGCCGACGGATGTGAAAGATACTTTCTGCCACCTCCACTCCTCCGGGCAGCCCAAGCTTGGGCGGGCATTCTGTCAATCGAAACCTTAAAGCCAGAGCTGGGATGCATTTAGTTTGTTGCGGTGGATTTACCCTTATCCGCCTGTATCAGTTTGTTATTTCAGAAATTGTTCCCGCTTTTTGCGTAAAAGTGCAGCGTTAAATTGATCTCCTCGAAAGTGTTAAGCGCTATTCCCAGGGGCGCATTCAGCTTGAAGACGACGTAGCAGAAGCGAAGAGCTCACAGGCGAGCGCGCGCACTAGGCTGGCCGCAACTTGAGTATGCCGTCGCGAGGGGCAGCGCGTTCTCCGGTGTCACGTGACCACTTACAGAGTATTTAAGGAGCAGGGCGACTGGCATTCGGTCAATAGGTGATGAAGAAGATCACCTCGAATAGCAGCTGGGTCTGCAATTTGACGTTAAAGCTACCCAGGCAAATCATGAAAAGCCTGGGTAGCTGGGAGGGAGGGTGGTTTTCTCTCCCTCCCCCATTGCTTGAGTCTGCTGTGTGACGTTACAGCTACCCAGGGAGACATGGAGATCCTGGGTAGCTGGGAGGGGGAGCTGTGGGAGGGAGGGAGGTTTGCTCCCCCTCCCCCGTAACAGTGCAAAAGAAAGAAACAGTGGCTGCGCGGCCGCATTGACACGCGTTGCCGGTAGGGTGCGTGGCAAAATATCCAGTAACGAGAACATATACGTAACAATTCCCCTAACAATAAACAAGCCATGACAGAGGCGAGGGTCGGTTATATGGAGCCAGTAGTGAGGTTGTATTTCGTCATTTATGATAATTTTTGGCATGCGTGATTGCTGATGGGAAAATCTTTAAACATAAACGTTTATTTTATTTTTCATTGGTCATAAAATAATGTTCCCGAAGGAAATATTTATTGTAAAATTGAGTAGTCAATTTTAATGACATGCAGTGACCGCTACATTATCCCGAATAGCTTTGGCACATACAGCCATTCAATGAGCGCCCCTTGCGTGCTCGTTCACTTCCTTTCTATTACTTGCATAACGGCTTCTTTCCTTGTTTTTATGTTATGCCCATCTTTCATCGTGGCCGTATATTTTCCTAATTGAAACGTCTTACGTTTAGTGTCCTTAGATATTAGTTCCGCGCACATATTTTTGTTACCGGTGTTTTCATCGTGTGCTGCAGTTGAATAAAAAGATCGTTACTTCTTTGTGTGTAATTTAATTTTTCCCCTTATTCGTTGTCGCTAATTGTTGTCAACCGCTTTGAAGCATTACCGTGGGCCGTGCCTTCCGCGATATTGACTGACAGTAGGACAAGCGTCGGACAATTTTTACCTCGTTTGTTCGTGCGTTTGGAGTCAGCGCCTGCTTTTCTCAGCCTAAAATGTCGCGACGCGGTGAGTCCCGAGGAGTGCGAAGCTCTTACAACAACAGTGGGGTTCAGTACTAGTGCCTATAGCTAGCGACCAAGGAGGAAGAAAAAAGAGAGATCAGTTCGAGCTCGCAAATTCTCCGATGAACCCTTCCTTACTGCAGCTAGTGAGACAGGTTTATTGATCTCTTGCATTGTACGAGCTTATGACAGCGTGAGGTATCGATGGCTGTTCTTCTGTGTCAAATGCCGCAGTGTATAAACGTTTCGGGGGCATGTTTGGATTCACGTCATATCGGAAGGTTTAATGTGCATTACATGCTCCGTTTCTTTTTTTGCCGAGGCTACGCTACAAAAAGCATGAATTAGTTAGAAATAACCTAATCGCAAGTTACTCTCACTGTCACTGCTCTTGTTTCACCTTTTGGGAACGGGCGGCCTGGGTTGCACCCTGAAAGAAAAAGACCGTGCATTCCGTCGACTATATGGCCGCTTCATTAAGGCTGGCATGATGAAGCAGCTACTTAGCCATCATTAATGCGGTCACCTTGCGCGAAAGTGTTTATTCGGCAACTCATTTCGCGTTTGCGACGTTCGTATGTAGAAAACGTTCCAACATGTCATATGCTACACCAGTATATTGAACCGTTTATTTCATCCGGTCTATATTAGCTGGTCAGAGCGTTTTAGAGATGCCCATGAGCAGACATGTGTATCGTGTCTTTTTTTTTTCTCATCAAGCTTGTAAAATTAAAGCACCACAATTCACGGTGACGCCATGTTGATATTCGAGTGTCAATCTTGACACTCGAATATAAAAGTAAATATAAAAGTAATGTTGCACTTATGAGCGTAAATCTATGAAAATCACGCTCAGTAAATTTAATTAATAGCTTGAAGTTGTTAAAGCAAATGAGCAGCTCAAAGTCTGTCCTCTAAGGTATCTATCTGTTCGAGGAATTATTCGGTAAACAAGCTCTGGTGAATCTATTGAAAGCTTCTTTTAATCTGTGTCCCATTGCGCGTGGAGTGCGCCTGTATTTATTTATTTATTTATTTATTTATTTATTTATTTATTTATATATTTATTTATTTAATAAGGACTAGCTGATGAAGTCAGCAATTGATAAGGGTGTTTACGGATATGCCAGAAGTCACAGCCATCACGCAATAAAAGGTTGCGGATTAACTGTGTCCACAAGAGATTGATTAACGCGCACCTAGAGTTCAGCGAACACCTGATTTTCATTCTGGTGCAATAGGTATATGACCGCACATATACTGAGATTTTACATACAGTCAGTTATTTGCAAGATAATATTTGGTACAAGTGCTGCAAATCTTAGGGCCCTGCATACAGGTTGTTACGATCGGCCTGCGGGCATAGTGACCTTCGAACCTCTCCCAGCGCGCTGCGACGAATCGCTTGGTGAAGCCAACAATGCGGCTCCTTTCGTCAGCCCAACGGCGCCAGCAAGGCTATCCACGTCGGGCGCATCGAGTATTGTTAGTTGGTTCGCTGTCACCCTCACAACCTAATTGGAGCAATAGAACTCCTGGAAAAGGGTGTTGTCCGGGGTTCCTTCACGGAATGCGGTAGCCGTGACGGCGTTTGCCACACATTGCAGCTAACTGCGCGGTCAGTCCTGGAATCAAGACGCGGCAGCTTGAGTCAAGCGTGACAACCCCTGTCTACGAGGACCCTCTCCGCTCGGTGTGTTCAGTGAAATAACAGTGCGAAAGTGAGTGTGTGAACCCTCGCCCTAGAAGGCGGGTCCTTTGACGACTGAACGCTCCGATTGGACGAAGGTTGGACGGCAGGGAGGACAGAGGGGGTTTTAAGCAGCCGTTTTCGGCTGCTGTGTGTGCTTCGTTTCAGTCATGCTGGACTGATGAAATGTAACGTTCTCCAGTCTTCATCTAGATATCGTAAATAAATTCCGTACTCCTAATTCTGGATGAAAACAAGTTCCTCCCTTCAACCACGTCCTTAGCGTGGATGAGTCGGACGATGGCATGGGCCAGCTACCACGGTTTACATGCCCGACCCCAACTCTTTCAATGTTTTACGACACACTGAAAAGCCGACACTGAAGAATGTCAAAATCAGTAGCGGTTACTTCTTATAGTGGTAAATCTTTGTTAGATTAAATTGATTTCTTTCAGAGCTCTCCTACTTATAAGTTTCGGCACGTCACCAGCATTGCTAACACAGAGACATGGTACGCAGCGAAAATTGAAATCTTACCAGTGAGCGAGTTAAAACTGGATGAAAAACCACTAATTCATATATTAAAAAAAAGAATGTGCACAAAGAACAAGATGTGTGGGCAAATACGGAAACGATTTTGAATAATAATGTGCAAGGCAAATTCCTTGAAGACACTGTATTTTTTCGAAACTTCAAATCAACTTTGTGTTTAGGGTTCGTGTGATCTGTGTATCTAGTCACTTTGGACTGGTAAAATTAGACAATCGGGGATTTTTTTAGGGCAAATAAGACAGCGAAGAGGCAGAATAAGGAAGGTTAGAACAAAAAGGACGCACGTAATTGACGTACATATATATATATATATATATAAACGAGAAGAAAGGGGGTTAACCGAGGGGCCCGATTTTTATTAGTCATATCATGGAGAGGCAAAGCAGAAGGGTGGGTCTGAAAATTAATCTGCAGAAAACTAAAGTAATGTTTAACAGTCTCGGAAGAGAACAGCAGTTTACGATAGGTAGCGAGGCACTGGAAGTGGTAAGGGAGTGCATCTACTTAGGGCAGGTAGTGACCACGGATCCGGATCATGAGACTGAAATAACCAGAAGAATAAGAATGGGCTGGGGTGCGTTTGGCAGGCATTCTCAAATCATGAACAGGAGGTTGCCACTATCCCTCAAAGGGAAAGTGTATAACAGTTGTGTGTTACCAGTACACACATATGGGGCAGAAACCTGGAGGCTTACGAAAAGGGTTCTGCTTAAATTGAGGACGACGCAACGAGCTATGGAAAGAAGAATGATGGGTGTAACGTTAAGGGATAAGAAAAGAGCAGATTGGGTGAGGCAACAAACGCGGGTAAATGACGTCTTGGTTGAAATCAAGAAAAAGAAATGGGCATGGGCCGGACATGTAATGAGGAGGGAAGACAACCGATGGTCATTAAGGGTTACGGACTGGATTCCAAGGGAAGGGAAGCGTAGCAGGGGGCGGCAGAAAGTTAGGTGGGCGGATGACATTAAGACGTTTGCAGGGACAACATGGCCACAATTAGTACATGACCGGGGTAGTTGGAGAAGTATGGGAGAGGACTTTGCCCTGCAGTGGGCAAAGGCCTCTCCTCTATTTACTCTATGAAGCTATGGAGCTTCATAGAGTAATTTAGATCAAGGGTGAGAACTTTGTATCAGCCATAGGTAACATTTAACAAATTTGGTGCCGCTAAAAAAAAAAAAAAACCCTTTATGTTATCGGCATTTCAAAGCGCAAATGTACTTTGTGAATGCCGGCGCTTTAATATAATTTAGACGACATAACCATAGGTATGCACTATTATATTACACGTAGTCCCTGACGACATCACAATCGCGTTTTTCGCGCTTACGCTCTCCACTACCTACACATGCAAGGTGTTTCACGCAACTTGAACCAACGATTTTTTTAAATGTGGTTAGCCGCAGCTTAATGAAGCCAACGGCATATTATGGGGCGTAATGTCGCACTCCATCGAGCATTTTTTTTTTTCTGTATTGTGCTTAATTAATTAATTTACTCCGATGCATTATGCAAATTTTTTTATATTTAAGGCCAACTCTGTTTAGTTGCGATGTAGAGGGGATTCAGCTAGAAACTACCGACCGAATTTTTTGTAGCAACGTATATGCTGCGTGATCATTTTTTTTCGCCGTTTAAAGAAAGCCCGCGAAATATGAAATAATATCACCGGCCTGCGCTCATGCGCTATACCGTATTGCAGCGCTCTCAACCGCGCGTGCGGACCGTGTCAAAATGACCGACCGCGGCTCTAGGCATCGACTTCACAGTGCGTCAGAACCTTTGGCGGTGGCGCACGGCAAGGAAGCGTCGTCGTCCTCAAAAGCGATAGGCTCGACGCACGGTTGAGAGCGCTGCAATGCGATAGCGCACGAGCGCAGTCACGTGGTTCTATTTCATATTTCACGGGCTCTCTTTGAACGCCGAAAGAAGTCGCCGCGCAACACGTACGTTGGCCCCGAAAATGGGATCGCTCGTTTCTGAACCTCCTCTGCCACGCAACGAAAGGAACTTGGCCTTAAAGTGAATAATTATTATTTTGCATAATTGATTCAGCTATAATTAACTAATTAAGCGGTATATAACAAATACTCCAAGAAGTCCCACATGACGGCAAACCATATACCGTCGGTTTCTTTCACCTGCGGCTAACCCATTATTTTTTATTCCTTGCTTCAAGTGACGTGAAATACCCTGTATGTAGAAGCCAACAATCGGCATGTCGTAAACGCGCGTCGAATGGCCACGGTACAAGTTGGCGTCATACAATCGGCGTCACCGTCTTCTTTTTTCTTCCACAGAAACGCTAATCCTCCTAGTAACGAAACCTTCCCTTGGCGACGTTCGCCGTCTGATTAGCTCTCCCAGTCCTTATACCCTGTCGTTATTCTCATTGTGTCTTTAGCTTTGGCCATTTTGCTGCCGCCTGTGTCCACGCTGGCAAACACAGGCGCGCAGCAGCGAATGTATACCTACACTGCTGCGAAATCTTCTCACTCATCGCCGCGTCTCTGCTATTGCCTTGGGCTACTCGCTCACGCAACATATCTGATGGTGTGTTGCACCGCCCGGCGTTAGGCGTGTTGTGGCAGCACCTCGCGCAGGTATGTACACTAATATATATATATATATATATATATATATATATATATATATATATATATATATATATATATATATATATATATATATATATATATATATATATATATATATATATTGAAATGGGGTTTATTGTAGCTCGTTCGAGGGATCGTAGGTAGCTCTAGATCACGAGTCCTAGCGCTTCGCATCAACAACCCGCGCTCGTGTCTCGCGCCGCAGCGGTGGCAGTCCGCAC
Source organism: Dermacentor andersoni (assembly GCF_023375885.2). NCBI lineage: Eukaryota > Metazoa > Arthropoda > Arachnida > Ixodida > Ixodidae > Dermacentor > Dermacentor andersoni. The sequence goes on from NC_092814.1 coordinate 306,395,685, forward strand.
AGTGCCACATGCATATTACCCACTACAACTACCCCCGGGGCGAAGAGGAGCCATCCTGGCGACCTAAGGCGATGATACGATGAGGGGGTCGTGGTACGGCTTCAGGCGGCTGACGTGAACAGTCTCGCGGCCACGGCGGCGTTTGTCCGAAGATGGTGTCACCGGTTCGACCACATAATTTACAGGCGAAGTACACGCGACGACCCGGTACGGACCTTGATATTTCGGAGCAAGCTTTGGGCTAAGGCCTGGAGCTTGGAAGGGCAGCCGAAGCCAGACGTGAGAGTCCACGGCGAAGGACTGTGTGGGCTGATCGTTGTCGTGGCGATCTTTGTGGATTCCTTGGGTATCCGACGTGAACGAGCGAGCCAGTTGGCGGCACTCTTCAGCATGGCGAGCAACTTCGGAAAGAGGGGTGAATTCAGAGGCATCCGGGTGATATGGTAGTACGGTGTCGAGGGTAGTGGATGGTTCACGCCCATAAAGAAGGAAAAATGGTGAGAAGCCTGTGGTAGCCTGAACGGCGGTATTGTATGCGTACGTCACAAAAGGGAGGACATCGTCCCAATTTGAATGATCCGACGCAACATACATGGTGAGCATGTCCCCAAGAGTGCGGTTGAATCGTTCCGTTAGACCGTTAGTTTGTGGGTGATACGTCGTAGTGGTGCGGTGAATAGACGGCACGCGGCGAGTAGCTCATTAATAACTTCGGACAAGAAGACACGGCCTCGGTCACTGAGTAGTTCTCGCGGTGCGCCGTGCCGTAAGACGAAATGCCGTAAGATGAATGCGGCGACGTCGCGAGCAGCAGCCGAAGCAAGTGCAGCAGTTTCAGCATATCTTGTCAGGTGGTCTACTGCGACAATTATCCAACGATTTCCGGCAGCACTGCACGGAAGAGGCCCATAAAGGTCGATGCCAACCCGATCAAAAGGACGTGCAGGACACGGTAAAGGTTGCAGAGGGCCTGTCGCATGAGAAGATGTCTTGCGTCGCTGACAGGCTGCACATGACCGAATGTATTTGCGGACATAAGAATACATGCCGCGCCAGTAGTACCGCTGGCGGAGCCGCTCGTAGGTTTTCAGGACGCCAGCATGAGCTTGTTGTGGGTCTGCATGGAAATACGTGCATACGTCGGAACGCAAATGGCGAGGGAGGACTAGCAGCCATTTGCGACCGTCGGGCTGATAGTTTCGGCGGTACAAGATGGCGTCCCGTAGCACGAAGTGGGTGGCTTGGCGACGAATGGCTCGAGGGCATGTAGACGTTGAAGGACTGCTAAGAATGTCAATGAGAGACAGAATCCACGGATCTTTTCTCTGTTCAGACGGCATGTCAGTAACAGCAAGCGTAGCAACCGGGCACTCTATGGATGAAGGTGGCCTTTCGTCGGATCGCATGGGCGCACGGGAGAGCGCATCTGCATCAGAATGTTGGCGCCCGGATCGATAAATGACGCGAATGTCAAATTCTTGGATCCGAAGAGCCCAACGTCCAAGACGCCCCGACGGGTCTTTCAGTGACGCAAGCCAGCAGAGCGCGTGGTGGTCTGTCACAACGTCGAACGGACGGCCATACAAGTAAGGGCGAAATTTGTTTAAGGCCCAAACTATAGCTAAACATTCTTTTTCCGTGACAGAATAATTGGATTCTGCCTTCGTGAGAGCCCGACTCGCATATGCAACCACATATTCTGGAAAGCCAGGCTTCCGTTGTGCAAGGACGGCCCCAGGACCAACGCCGCTGGCGTCGGTATGAACTTCAGTGGGTGCACTCGGGTCGTAGTGGCGTAGAACAGGCGGTGAGGTAAGCTGACGACGCAAAGTGGTGAAGGCTTGGTCACATGCCGGAGTCCAGTCACGAAGGTCACCAGAGCCAGCCAGGAGCTTCGTCAGGGGAGCGATGATGCAGGCAAAATTGCGCACAAAGCGGCGAAAATAAGAGCAAATACCGACGAAACTGCGGAGCTCTTTCACTGTAGTCGGCCGCGGAAATTCTGCGACAGCACGAAGTTTGTCAGGGTCGGGAAGGACGCCGTCTTTGGACACGACATGGCCAAGTATGGTCAGCTGGCGGGCTCCGAAGCGGCGCTTTTTCAAGTTAAGTTGAAGGCCGGCGGTGGTAAGGCAAGTAAGGACTTCGCGTAGACGAGAGAGGTGAGTGGTGAAATCAGGGGAGAAAACTACCACGTCGTCTAAATAACACAAGCACGTCTTCCATTTGAGGCCTCGTAGAAGATTGTCCATCATCCTTTCGAATGTCGCGGGTGCATTGCAGAGGCCGAATGGCATTACTGTAAACTCATACAGGCCATCAGGCGTAATAAAAGCTGTCTTCGAGCGGTCGGATTCATCCACTGGCACTTGCCAATAGCCCGATCGCAAGTCCAAAGAAGAAAAGAATTCGGCACCATGAAGACAATCCAGGGCGTCATCTATGCGCGGTAGAGGATAGACATCTTTTCGTGTAATCTTGTTGAGGCGACGATAGTCCACACAGAAACGAATCGAGCCATCTTTTTTCTTAATGAGTACTACAGGAGATGACCAAGGGCTGCAGGATGGCTTGATAACACCACGTTCAAGCATGTCTTCAACTTGCTCGGCGATGACACGACGCTCGGTGGATGACACGCGGTACGGACGCTGGCGTAATGGTGCGTGGTGTCCCGTATCAATGTGGTGAGAGACGGTACTCGTGCGGCCTAATGATGCTTGGTTGCAGTCAAAAGAGGCGTGAAAATCATTTAAAAGAGTAATAAGCCGCCCACGTTGTGTCGGCTCGAGGTCATCGGCAATAGAGCGACAAAAAACATCCGGTGGTACTCGGTTAGATGGCACATGGGGTGCCAGTGCTGTTACGTTGGCAGTATCCACGTCGTCGGGAACAGGGAACTGCACAATAACGTCAGCGTCCACAGTCTGGATGGTACCAATAGTCTCGCCACAGTGCAAAGCCAAAGTGTACGAATTTGGGTTAGAAATCAGTATTTCTGCAGCCCCATGGTGAACCGTGAGGAGGGCGAAAGGCAACAATATAGGCTGGCGGCGAATGAAGACGGCAGCGGGTGAAAACATGACCGTCGCTTCGGCAAGCGATGCGCATGAAAGAGGGACAAATACCGCGCTGTGAGGGGGAAGGTCAGTATCTGAAGCTACACAGATCCTGGTAACATCATGAACTTGAAAGTCGTGAGATGGCAAATCGCACAGAACGGAGAACTGAACCTCAGCACGTGCACAGTCAATGACCGCGTGATGGCGCGACAGAAAATCCCAACCGAGAATCACATCGTGGGAGCAACAAGTTAGCACAAAGAAATCAATCGAATACAAAATGTCTCGAATCAACACCCTGGCAGTGCACATAGCGACTGGCTGAACTTGTTGTGCACTGGCTGTTCTAAGCAATAATACCGAAGGCATCATGGTCACTTTCCGTAATTCACGGCAAAGTTTCTCGCTAATCACAGATACAGCAGCACCTGTATCGACGAGCGCAAGACATTTGATGCCATCAACAGACACTTCAATAACGTTAGCGGGGGAAAAACGAGGACTTTGATGTTCCGACGATGACGCAGTTCGTGCCTCAGGAACTGCGGAAATCAGTTTTCCGCCTCAGTAGTACTGGCACTGGGCCTACGACGCATGGGTGAGAGTGAGCGCCGACGAGGGGAAGGTGAGCGACGAGTATTGTAGAGCTGTGACTGCGGTGCTGGTATGTCATCAGCAGCGTAGACTTCCGGTGGTGGTCGTGAAGGCATACGGAAAGGTCGGAAGCCGGAGCTGGGTGGTCGCGCGGTGCCCACGAAGGCCGGCAAGCGCCGGCGGCAGAAGCGCGCTACATGTCCCGGTGTACCGCAGGCATAGCATATTGGGCGGTTGTCAGGAGTGCGCCAAGGATTTGTACCTTGCTGCTGTGCGCTGAAAAAGGCAGCGACCTGCTGGCGAGGCGAGGGCGGATGAGAAAACACCGGCTGGAGAGGCGCTGAAGGCGGAGGTGAGAATCCCGGCAGACGAGGCGCCCGTGCAGCGGCTTCAGCATACGTCAGAGGCGCGGCCACAGGAGCCGGCTGACACGGAGGTGGAAGAGCTTCGGTCACTTGCTCTTGAATTACCTGTCGGATCGCTGGAGCCAAATATTGAGAAGGCTTCTCCGTGGTCGGCAAAATCGAGAGCTGTCGCGCGACCTCCTCGCGCACAAATTCTTTTATTTGCGTCAGCAAAGTTGTGTGGTTGTCGCCAATAACCAATGCTGCTAACGAATCTTCCGTAGGCGGTGGGCGCCGAGCTAAGATGCGTTGTTTCCGTAGCTCGTCAAAACTTTGGCACAAGTTGATAACTTCGGCCACGGTACGCGGATCCTTCGCTAGCAACATTTGAAATGCATCCTCATCAATGCCTTTCATAATGTGTTTTATCTTGTCCTGTTCCGCCATTGACGGATTCACGCGCTTACACAGGTCAATGACATCTTCGATGTAACTTGTGAACGTTTCACCGTGATGTTGCGCGCGCCCCCGTAAGCGTTGTTCTGCGCGAAGCTTGCGCACAGCGGGGCGCCCGAACACTTCTGTGAAACTTGTCTTGAATCTGCTCCACGTTGTGAAATCGTGTTCGTGGTTTCGGAACCAGAGGTTCGCGACGCCGGTTAAGTAAAACAGCACATTGTGCAACTTCGTGATGTCGTCCCACTTGTTATGCTGGCTCACCCTTTCGTAAGATGACAACCAATCCTCCACGTCATGATCATCGGTGCCGCTAAAGATGGCAGGATCACGCTGGCGCAATGCACCGGAAACGATGATCGTCGGAGGCTGTGGTGCATCTTCCTGGGTGGTTTCGTCAGGCATGGTCGCAGCAGTCGGTAGCGTCCGGCTTCGGAGTTCCAGTTTTCGAGGTTACCCCGCAGCTCCACCAAATGAAATGGGGTTTATTGTAGCTCGTTCGAGGGATCGCAGGTAGCTCTAGATCACGAGTCCTAGCGCTTCGCATCAACAACCCGCGCTCGTGTCTCGCGCCGCAGCGGTGGCAGTCCGCACAGTGCCACATGCATATTACCCAGTACAATATATATATATATATATATATATATATATATATATGTAGTTGAAGAAACGGAGCACACTTACGAAAATTGCATCTTTAATGGTTTAACGTTTCGGCCGTGGCACGGCCTTCGTCAGAATATTCTGACGAAGGCCGTGCCACGGCCGAAACGTTAAACCATTAAAGATGCAATTTTCGTAAGTGTGCTCCGTTTCTTCAACTACCTATGCAACGGACCTTCGGAACTTTTTTCCATATATATATGTATATATAGCTACAGACGCATATGATGTCGTGGTCGTTCCACCGTCGCCATTAGGTTGCAATCATTCCAGTGTCGTCATGTGTTTCCGCTGACGCCTTCGACGTCATTTTATCGTCGTCATTGCGTAATCGTTAGTCCAGCTTCGTCATCCTAATGTCGTCATGACGTCGTTTTCCCGCCGCATCATCAACATTCTAGTATCTTCGCATATTTGTCGTCACGCCGTCCTCGTCGCAGCTTAGTCGTCGCACCATTGTCACCCCTGCTGGCGGCTGGTTACGGTCTCGCACGAGTGGTCATCATTGAACCTGCCGCAAGCAAACACCGGACATACTGCGAATCAAGCAGCCTGCAGTGCCATGTGATGCGTGCTAAGCGCCGACGTGATCTCCACCACCAACATCGCCGTTATCGTCACTCCATCGCCGTCATGCCGTCGTGGTTTTTCCATTGTCGTAATTTTGGCGTACTGATTCCAGTCACCACGCTATTGTCGTCCAGCCGTATTCATCGCTCCATCGCCGCCATTGTGTCGTCGTCCTAGAGTCGTCTTCATGCCGTCGGGGACGTTCCATTGTCGCCATTCGGTCCCCGTCGTGCGTGGCATATGCACGATCGAGCGGAACACGTTCATTCTGAGCGAGGTGGTTCACAGTAAAAACACGCCAAGTGTGTCGCGCAAGAAACAGCGTTACTCACGAACTTCAAAAAGAAAAAGAGAATGCGTAACGTCAACCGATTTCCACAGCGCGTGGGTCGTAGAATCATTTATTTCAGCTTCGTCATGCCCAACACCCATCAATCTAACCGACAAGTTTACAATAGTATGTGTATCAGAAACCTGGTTCAGCAGCGATGACAAGGACCAATCCTGCTTTAATTCGCACATATACGAGTATTCACACAGACAGACGAGTAACCATACCGGAGCACCCACTTATATATGATCGAGTATTACTCACAAACGCCGACCTGACCTGGAGTTAAATCTTACGAACTGTGAATCAGCATTTGTAGAATTTGATTCATCTTTCCTAACTAATGAAACCAAGAACCTAATCTTAGATTGTGTGTATCGCTCACCTTTATCCATTCTGACTTCTGCAGTGTCCTTGATGAAGCAAATAACAAAAAAAATATGGTTTGCGAGAAGCAACGTCATTATACCGGACGATATCAACGTCAACCTCATCGATACCACTTGACCTAATACAGCTAACTATTCAACCACCTTTCACAGTTTTGGTTATGCATGTTTAATTCACGCTGCACTCAAAGCACCCAAGGCACCCAAATTGATCCCGTACAATCCGACCTAACAGTCCCACCAGAAACAGGCACTGTTCACATTGACATTACCGATTAGTATACTGTCGTACCACGCTTTAGAAACTATCGACCCTCAAACACATCGTACTACAGAGTCATGCTTGACAAAGAACTTTTCTTCATCAATACAACTACAACAGACTTATGCGAAGTCGTATCACCAAACAATTCCCACAAATCTTTCCCGTCATATCTCATAATGCGCTTATCGCTTTTCAACTCTCCCTCTCACAAAGAAAAATGCAGAAAATCATAGCATCCCCACAGAATCCTTGGTTCACGGATAACCTCGGGAAGGCTATGCGCTTTCGTGAAAATCATCAAAATAAAAAAAAAGTCCTTTAATACTCAACTACCTGCTCCATACAAAAAGTTTTCCAGCTCACTTATTGCACAACTGAGAAAAGCGAAAAGCAATCATATTCAAAAAATGCAGAGTATAGTAATGCACTACATGAAAGTTGGAAATAGTTAACACGTTTTTAAACGGAAGCACGCATTAAGTTACATCGAGAATCATACATAATCACACGGTGCACAGTAATAGACTTGACATAGCTGAGGCTTTCCGTGATGCCTTCGTCATTAATGCCACGGCCTCTGCATCATGCTACGGCATATCTATCAACCGCCTTTCTCAGTCATTCTTTCTTTCTACTACATCAGTTGGTGAAGTAAAATTGATATTTAAGACCCTTGCATCAACGAGCGCTGGCATCGACAGCATTAACCCCTCTCATATCAAAATGATTGCACACCATATTGCTCACACTCTTCGTGCTATCATTAACCGCATTTTTAAATCTAGTGTCTTCCCACATGAACTTAAATGCGGCCGTGTCGTTCCCGTATTCAAAAAACGGTAATCGCGCTCTTGCAGAACTATAGGCCCATTTGCGTTCTTCCGTTCTTCAGCAAATTTATCGAAAACATGATTGAAAAATGACTAATGATGTATTGAAATAAATTTGATCTCCCTTTTCCCTATCATTTTCGATTTCGTTCGAGCTATTCGACTTATCTAGCCCTAATGACATTGACGAACTATTAAAGAAAAGCTATTGGCAAAGGTAAACATGCAGCCTTTATATTCATCAACCTAACTAAGGTATTCGCCACTCTTAATCACATTATTATTTTCCCTAGACTAGAAGCCATCGGAATAATCTGCTCACCACTACTTCTTAACTGTAGTTTCCTGCAACATAGAAAACAAGTCGTTAGCCTTTCTGGAACCTGCTCAAAAATGAAAACAACAAATTTAGGTGTACCACAGGGATCAATATTAGACACACTCCTATTTCTAATTTATATTAATGATATACCTTGTTACCTCTCATCATCTAAGTGCATTCTGTACGCTGGTGACACTGCTAAATTTAACTCTAACAAGCGTTCCACATCGTTAATATATCCCGGCCACGGCGGCCGCATTTCGATGCAGGCGAAATGCGAAAACACACGTGGTACTTAGATTTAGGTGCACGTTAAAGAGCCCCAGGTGGTCGAAATTTCCGGAGTCCCCCACCACGGCGTGCCTCATAATCAGAAAGTGGTTTTGGCACGTAAAACCTGGTAATTTTTTTTGAACATGGTTAATAAATAAGCTAAACGAAGACGTCGTGAAAATTGCGACATGGGGGGAGCATACCAAGCTGAAAATTAATCATAAAACGGGCACATTTGTCATTTTCACTTCAAATCAACCACCGGCCGAACACATTCACTCCATTTTCACTCACTCACTCGACCCAGAAATTGATCACTGTAGCTGTCTTGGTGTAAAACTACATATTCACCATAAATTTCGCCTTCGCGTAGCTAATATAACAAGAAAATGGCATACGGAATTAGCCTTCTAATCAAAACTCGTTCATTCTTCTCTCTTTCTACTGTGATGACGCCCTAATATACTTTCGTTCTCTCCCATTTTAACTAGAATATTGTATCATAGGGCAACACTTATAACGGCCATTAATGCCATTGCAAGCAACTCAAAATCGAGCCATTCGTATACTAACGTTTTGTCACGTGAAACTAGCGCGAAACAGTTATTGCGAACGAATAATATTTTGAGCGTCACCTCGCTTAAATACAACCTTGCTAGTTTTATTTTGCGGGTTTTAAACAATAACGTTCCAGTAACCGTCATATCACTGACATCTCTGCCTAATACGAACAACAAAAGATTTGTAGAAAGCGTGAAGATTATTTTACCTAACGTTCGGATGAATTACGGCAGTCAGTACATTTTTCCACCTTACCTCTGTGGAACATATTGGACGCCGGCAAGGCCCCTGGCGGCAAGGCCCGTGGCGCGTGGACTTTATTAACTTTAACCTGTTATGAGAATGACTCCGTTGTCAAAGAAGACGACGTAGGTCTAACATCTTTTTCTTTTTGGAAAGATTCGGCAGTCATACGACTGTCTTTCGGGTGGAATGACGCATATGGCGCTCCTTGTGTGGTACTGCGTCGGAAAGGTTTATGCAGGTTGCAACGAATGGGCCTTCGACGTAAAAGAGTTTCCTCGTCGTCTGGCTCGGTCCCAGGGGTTGTCTCTTCGTCCTCTACTCCTACATATTCAGTTGTATTGGGCAATGGGACAAGACGAGTCCTGTTGCGTCTTACAAATGTGCCAGCCGTTTAAATCCGATATGATCTAGGTTCCGCTTCCCGCCGCTGTACGGTGCCTGGCTTGCCTAAGTCATCGATCCAGACTTATTCCGTGTGGCAATGGAAGCGTGGTATGGTGCGTAGACCGTGGCGGCCATCATATTGTCTTTTGTTTCTTACGGTTGAATTTGCCAGAATCCTGAGTTCGCGTCGATATTTGAGAACCGAGATGCGTCTCGCAGTATGCCTAGCGCGTGTTCTACTGCTAGGATGGGGTGCCACGCTCGAAGGACGGATTTGTGGAGTTTAATGAAGTGCATATCTGGAGTGCTCCACGGGGCTTTTGTATGACGACCATCGGCGCGCACCGCTGAATTGGCTCTGTGACTGGCTTGATGACGCCGACCCACGTTCTCCATGCGCTGCAGCTCCTTCTTTGTCTTGTCAAAGAGAGGCAAAGGCGCACGGTGAGGCGACGTCAGAGCAAAGGTTGTCGTTTCCAGCCGCAACTTCATATATCGGACTCCCTCTGAAGCTTCCCGAGGCCATGGAACACGTCGGGGAAATCGTGCTCGACGTTGAATGTACCAGTCATTGAAGCCAGGTTGGAGAATAGGTCAACGTGTTTGACCACTGGTTTTCCGAGAAGATTTGTGCGTAACATCGGCAGGACGTAAACATTCTCGAAGCTCTGACGACAGTCGCTTGAAACTTTCATTCGGACTGCGCCGAATAACTTCAGTGATCGTCCGTCTGGTCCGTGGCGGCATTGTGTCGGCGTTATGAGAAACTTCCGAAACATCTTTCGCAACATAGGCTCAGGGACCACCGTCTAATCTGCTCCCGTGCCTATGTTGAACTAAACGTTCCTTGATTCGACTTGCACGGAGATCTCCCAGTTGAGTTCCGAAGGATCTGTTGCACTAGCAAGAAAATCTCTTCCGCTACACGTTGCTCTGTACTGCTAGAGTAGACCTGCAGGCTCCGAAAAAAATGCCCTTTTCTTCAGCGGGATTTCCACGACGCATCTTTGGCAGAGCAATCAGCTCAGCTGTGGCGACCCCGTCCGCACCAGCCGCAGGTTTTGTTTGCTTGTGTGTAGCAATTCGCGTTGCGTGGATTGGTTCAAACGAAGTCTTCCTGCGCTGTTTGGTGGACCTTGCTTCGTACTTCGCGGACTCGTTGCAGCTTCACCGAAGAGCACTAACTGCTGCAAGTTTCTTTGATCGGTTCGACTACAGCTCCGCTTGTTGTAGCTGTACCGCTTCGTGTTGACGAGCCATTGTGAGCGCCTTCGTCAAGTCGAGGCTTGACTCCAGCTGCAATGACTTCGAAACCTTCTGATCACTACCAGTCTGTCGCTGATTAATTATTCGCGAAAGCTGCATGTCTCTGCCGGCGTGCGCAGTGCTATAGCGATATCTCCCACTCGCCTTCGATCTCAACAATCACGTTGTACTTACCCGGCTCGAAGATGACGCTACTTTTGGGAATGAAGAACGATTCGAAGCCTTGCAACACAGATTCGAATTTCTTCCTCTCTTCGGATGACAGCCGAAACGTGGTCAGAACGTCTTCCACTTGCGGGCCCGACAGGCAGGTTAGCGTGTCAACTTTTGCTACACTTCGGGGCGATCAATCAGTCCTGACGCAGCGCGATACCGGAGAAACCTATTCTTCCACTGAGGCCAGTCCCAGGGCGCGATGAAAATGGAGGATTACGGCGGGGCGATCTGGAATGTCTGGAACCATAACATGACAACTTGTGGCGGCGGCCGTCCTGTGCAACGTAGCCAATAGGGTTCCGCCGTTTTGGTGTTCCTTTAGGTTGCAGGTAGCTCAGTAGAGCAGTGGCGCTGAGTCTTGATGTCTGCTTGCTGACTTGGCGGTTAGTAGAGCATTGGTGTTCTAGGTGGTTGGCTCCAAAAACACGCTGACGTGTCCTTCGCGACGGAGCTGCACACAGTACCTACCGCTTCTAACACCATGTTGGACAGAATGCCTCACGGGCGCAATGCCCGGGGCGTGTGAACGTGATTCAACTACTTCTGAGAGTTTCCGACTCCGCCGTAGACGACGATGTAGGTTGGACAGAGCACACCACTCCTTCCCCGTTAAATTTCACAATGCTCACAAATTTACAACTGAATTTAATCGCTTCATATGAGCTATGCCTGACTAATGACCTAATACGTCGTGCCTTCATTATTATTATTACTGCTTCTTTTTCTCTTCTTTCGTCCTTCTGGTAATGAGAATGGTAAAATTGTCGTTTTCTTATGTTTGATATTTTTTTTTCCACAGCCATACTTGGTATGTGCATATTTCTTAACATGGAATTTTACAATATTTTATATTTTCGTATATTGTGATTGCTGCTACGCTTAAATATATCTAGTCATCATGCAGAGGAGGTCCCATTCAAGTTTCTAGCTATCGGACTTCCTTCTGTGTACACATCTTTTTCTAACTTCTTATTGTCATGAATAAAGTGGTTCTAATTGCGTCGTTTTTTTTTGTTGTTGTTGATTGCTGTGTGGATTGTACACATAAAATTAACACACTCTACAAACGATAAAACGGCATATCATCCTTTGGTTAGCGCTTGCACAGTAAAGCGCTTATACAGGGTGTCCCAACTATCAGGCAGCAATATTTAAATATATGCAAATGCCTCGTAGCTGGGCAGAACCAAGGGAATGTTGTTTGCCGTCTCTTTGAGATACTCAGATTATTTTTTGCATTCCGCCGTATTACATAATTAGTCCTAATTAGTTAAGCAACTTCTCAGGTATTATAAGTAGATGAAAAGTGAAAAGCTTGCGAATACACTGAAGAGAGAGAGAGAGAGAGATAAAAGAGTTGAGAAAGGCAGGGAGCTTAACCGGAAGAAAGATATCCAGTTTGCTACCCTGCACTGGGGAAGGGGAAAGGGGAGACAGAAAGATAATTAAAAAAAGAAAAAGAAAGATGCATGAAACACACACACACACAAAGGGACGCCGAAGTATCACAGTCGTTCGAGCATGTCGCATGACCGGAGAAACCTCAGTAGCGCCTTAACCGCCTTCTGGTGTGAAGGTCGCATCAGCCGGCACTGCAAGATCGTCTGCTCAGAAAGCGGAGTACATGCAAAATGCCTCAAGCGGCCAGTCACGCTTAGATATGGTTAAGATATATTCAACTTCCGCCAGCGCGGATGTTTAGCCCAGTGGCCAAGGCACTTGCCTTGTGATCATGAGGTCTTTCTTGTGTTCGAAACTCGCCACCGCCGACGCTTTCGCATTTATTTCGTTTTTCTATTCATTAATTTCTCCTCTTATATACAGTCACCTTAGTGTTCTCCTCTCCCATGATGGAAGGACAGCTTCTCTCGTAGGTTAGACTCTGAAATGCTTACGCATATAGCATTGGTCAGTCCGCTAACGTTTAGCTGAATCTTTTTTAGGCGAAGTATGAGCGTTCATCACTATACGGTCGTGCTCCGCAACCTCCATTTGGCAACTTTCGCCCTAAGATTAGCTCTCGCTGTCCATGTATGCTTTTGTTATTCTCATTCTACTTTCGGAAATTTTGCTGCCGCCTGTGCGCACGTCGGCAAATACAAGCGCGCAGCGTGCAGCAGCCGCCGTCGACAAAGGTGTCAGCTGCTGCGGAGGCTTGTTCGAGCCTCTCGCCGCATCTGCTCATGCCTTTGGCTCCTCGTTCACGCAACAAATTTGATGGTGTGCCTCACCACCCATTGTTACTAGGCCCAGCGCGTACCTCGTGGAGGCAGCGTTTTGCTCGGCGAGCGCCTTTCGAAGCACGCGCTTCGCAGCACTTAAGCGAGCCGCCACGTGAACAGTTTCTGACTCGACAGGTGAATAAAGACGGATGATGATGATCGATCTTTATTACCAGCAGACGAAGTTTTTCAATGGGTAAGCATTTCTTTGCTTACCCAACGGGAAGAGAGAGAATGAAGAGGAAAGGCAGGGAGGTTAACCAGATATGAGTCTCCGGTTTGCTACCCTACACTGGGGATGGGGGATAGGGGTTAGAAAGATGACAGGGAGGAAAACGCAAAAAGAAAGGAAAAAAAAAACGCACACATGGAGGCACACACACACAAAAGGCGTTCCAGTTAAAGTCGTTCACACAGGCCGGTAGATCGCAAAAAGCGCAATAGCGCTTGCACGGCCTTCTTCTGTGACGGTAGGTCCTTTCGATGTTGTAGAATTCTTTTTTCGGATAGCGCTTGGTCGTCCAGTTGGTCAAGTTCGTGGCGAAGGCATGCCCTCTGTGTACTGTACTGCGGGCAGGCACACAAAATATGGCCAATTGATTCTTCATAGCCGCAGTGGTCACAGGTTGGGCTGTCGGTCATCCCTATGCGGAATGCATAGGCTTTGGTAAAGGCAACGCCCAACCAAAGTCGATATAAAAGCGTGGCGTCTCTACGGCGAAGCTGTGATGGCGCTCGAAGACTTAGTGTTGGATCAAGTGAGTACAGTCGCGTGTTTCTTAAATGTTGCTCATTCCATTGCGACGCGGTGCACTGCCGAGCAAGTAGGCGGAGCTTCCGTGCTGCGTCAGTTCTAGAATGAGGAATTGGGACGTGGCACTCCTCAGTATGGGCTGAGCGGGCAGCGTGATCCGCCCGTTCATTGCCGATAATCCCTGAGTGACTTGGAATCCACTGAAAGGTTATCTCATGGCCTGCTTCACTTATATGTTGCAACGTCTCTGTAATATGGAATATTAGTTGTTCGTGTGGTCCGCGTCGTAAAGGTGACAGTAGAGACTGCAGTGCCGCCTTCGAATTGCAGAATATTGTCCATTTATGTGGTGGTTCATCACCAATGTGATGAAGCGCAGTAAAGAGCGCTGCGAGCTCTGCTGCCGTCGATGTTGTCGCGTGGGCCGTCGGGAAAGCTGTCCATCACGTAATACTCCTGCCACATGGCCACAGAAAATAACATTAACTGTCTAATGCCTTAAACTTTAATGTCATTCGCGGTGCGCCACACGGACACGCTTAATGGCATTAAAGCTTAATGCCATTCGCGACGTAGTGCGTTCTGGTAACTCCCTTGGCCATCAAATGCGTATTCTCGACCCCAATGTCTCCACAGTCTGACGAGACTAAACGGATTCTTAATAAATACCAATTAATACATTCTTCACTTTCTTAAAAAAAAATTGCACTTTCTTGCGGCGTATAGTGCGTTCTTACAATTATTACAACTCACTTGGCCGTCGAATCCGTACTCTCGTTTCCAATGTCCTCCCCGTGGCCGTGGGGATCACATTCTGACGATATTAAGCTAACTTGTAGATAAAAACAACTAAGATATTCTTCCGTTTTTTAAAAGGAGCTCGCTATTTTCGTAGAGATCAGCAGGCAATCTTGCCGCTACGCACGGCTAGAGCACTAATCGTGAGCGTGTTAGCCAAGAGAAGTTGTTCAATTGCACGGCGGCGGCTCCTTGCCCTGTTGGCCTCATAGTGCAGCCTTCGAATTTCTCGACGATGCTTGGCTCGAAGAAGCACATACGCTAGAACAAACTGGAGCACACGGTCAAATTCTTCAGGATCGCTGCTTGAGGGCTTTGAACCTGTGAGCGCCATTTTTCCAATTTCAACGCTTTGGCTACGCTATGAATTGGCCGTCGAGCTAGCTTTGGCTTCAAACAGTTTACGGCTGGGTGCAACCATGACATTCCTGAAGTAAACTACATACAATACGCCGATTAATGTTTCTCACGCCATTTCTTAAGCATCTGCTCCCTAGATAACTGTTTTTTATTGTATTGCGATTGGCAATCAAACTTAATCGTTTCACTGTAGCTATCGCCATCGCAACGTTTATTGTCATTAAGTATGTGCGTGTAGCAGCAATCGAAATATAATGGCTTCAAGAAACTTAAGGCCTTAAACTTTTTATGTAGATGTCGGCAGCAGGGAGCGGCTTTACCTTCGTATTGCCTGTCGCTTCCACGCGAACGAATCGATGAGAACACAACGCGCTCACAAATATCTCGCCACACGCCACACCCTGCCCCTTTTGCAGATCGCGTTCAAGAAATCGGCCCGCGCGTCTATCTTCAACGCGAAGCGGCAAGAACATAGCGCGGAAAGCTGTCGGCAGTCGGCACTCTCTGTCTGTATCGCAGATCGCATTCAAGGTGTAGTCAATAACAGTACGATAACGGCATATATTAATCGGAACGCCATCAGTGCACCTGGCGCCGCCACCTGCAGTAGTTTGCTTGCCTCATCAATCCATATTGCGCCGCCGTCCGTAGCAGTTCTTGTTGTAGCAGCGCTGCTGTTTATAGTGGTCGCATCAAGTTTGATAACATTAATAATGACATCGGGCTGCGTGGAGATGAGCATACGTTACAACGCAACCGCAGTCGCCTCAGTCGAAGAATATGGTGTGCTCGCTACACCACAACGTGGCACCACCTCCTCTCGTTGTCAACAATAACATCAACAGTGGCGGTAGGTTAAGAAAAAGGCGGGAAGGCAGTGAAGATGACTCGGTGCTCGGTTCGAAAACACAAGATAAAAAGTTGCTTAAAAACACATATGCAATTGCGTTGTGGACTTTCAGAAATGCTTCGCGTTGATTTAGATAATCATCCAGGCTCGTTTCTGCCATAATTTCTTCACCATACTCTACCCTCCACTCCCCGCCGTGGAAATATTATGAAACCTGTCGTCGTTATGAAACTGTCCGCAAATTCCTCCTGACAATTTTTTGTAAGCCATGCCTACGACGCATGTCTTACAGAACTGAAAAAAAAATCCCAGGGCTCGAATTTAATACTCAGTCGAAAGCTTTAGAGACATTGCAGCAAAGCTTAGCGACTTTCCTGCTTCACGTAGCAAACATATCCAAAATGTTTAGCGACACTGCATGCTATTCCCAGTGTGCAAGATATTTGGGTCAATTAAATAGTAGAGTGCGGAAAAGCTACCTTTAGTTATTGTTTCTTGGTTTTGTGTTTGCCGTCTTTTATTCTATTCAGTCTATGCAAAGCTTGAAGGAGACCCGCTGCAGACAGGAAAGTGGCATCTGAAACAAACTGATCTAAATATACCGTATAACACACATATCGTGGTCCCTGTCCTGAGGGAGAACCCACAGCTGCAATAATTAAAGCAGCGCATCCTTAAATAATGAGCATCCAGTAAGTAGTCTATGGTTTAGCATGTCGGACGCGCTCACCAAAGATTAAATTATGCCTTCGCTATTGCGCGCTACCAGTACGGATCGACCACACCATTCTTGCGGGAGGCCGACGGATGTGAAAGATACTTTCTGCCACCTCCACACCTCCGAGTAGCCCAAGCTTGGGCGGGCATTCTGTAAATACAAACCTTAATGCCAGAGCTGGGATGCATTTAATTTGTTGCGGTGGATTTACCCTTATCCGCCTGTATCAGTTTCTTATTTCAGAAATTGTTCCCGCTTTTTGCGTAAAAGTGCAACGTCAAATTGATCTCCGCGAAAGTGTTAAGCGCTATTCCCAGGGGCGCATTCAGGTTGAAGACGACGAAGCAGAAGCGAAGAGCTCACAGGCGAGCGCACGCACTCGGCTGGCCGCAACTTGAGTATGCCGTCGCGAGGGGCAGCGCGTTCTCGGGTGTCACGTGACCACTTACAGAGTATTTAAGGAGCAGGGCGACTGGCATTCGGTCAATAGGTGATGAAGAAGATCACCTCGAATAGCAGCTGGGTCTGCCTTTTGACGTTAAAGCTACCCAGGCAAATCATGAAAAGCCTGGGTAGCTGGGAGGGAGGGTGGTTTTCTCTCCCTCCCCCATTGCTTGAGTCTGCTGCATGACGTTACAGCTACCCAGGGAGACATGGAGATCCTGGGTAGCTGGGAGGGGGAGCTGAGGGAGGGAGGGAGGTTTGCTCCCCCTCCCCCGTAACAGTGCAAAAGAAAGAAACAGTGGCTGCGCGGCCGCATTGACACGCGTTGCCGGTAGGCTGCGTGGCAAAATATCCAGTAACGTGAACATATACGTAATTCCCCTAACAATAAACAAACCATGACAGAGGCGAGGGTCGGTTATATGGAGCCAGTAGTGAGGTTGTATTTCCTCATTTATGATAATTATTTACAGGCATGATTGCTGATGGGAAGATCTTAAAACGTAAACGTTTATTTTATTTTTAATTGGTGATAAAGTAATCTTCCCGAAGAAAATATTTATTGTAAAATTGACTAGTCAATTTTAATGACATGCAGTGACCGCTACATTATCCCGAATAGCTTTGGCACATACAGCCATTCAATGAGCGCCCCTTGCGTGCTCGTTCACTTCCTTTCTATTACTTGCATAACGGCTTCTTTCCTTGTTTTTATGTTATACCCATCTTTCATCGTGGCCGTATAATTTCCTAATTGAAACGTCTGACGTTTAGTGTCCTTACATATTAGTTCCGCACAAATATTTTTGTTATGCATGCATGGAAGTAGTGGTATAGCGTGTTCCTTTAGAGTGCGGGAAGGAATCGATTGGTCAGACGGGAAGATGCCTCGGTGATGGCTTACGGAAACATTCGGGCAATGTTAATAATGTGATAAAGACTGGTCAGCTAAGCGCACACTGCTTGCGTTGTGGCTGTAGACCTTTACTTCACAAATCACAAGTGATATCTGGAAAGCGACATCAAGTGACTAAGGAGATCGTCGAGGCATTCAAAGTTATTAGAAACGATAACTCTGTAAGTTGCCCATCTGTGTCGCTTTCAAAAAAGGAAATATTGTTCCTATAACAGTAGCGGCCTATCGGGGTTGATTTTGCTGAAAAGAAATGTATGTTGCCACGATGGCCTTTTTATTATTCCTATTGTACAATCGCATATATGGGGTAATCATGTGCACCAAACATTCAGTTGTTAGTAGCGCCGTGTCTTCGTTCCCTGCTATTGTCCTGCGTGCTATTTTGCGCTTTGCCGCAAGTTATGCAGTACCAACAAGCCCACCAGTCTGTTCTCACTACAGGAGCTTTTCCTTCATTTGCGAAACACAAATTTGGTAACAGAAATTAGTTTAGTGAAGAGATCGTCATAGTTGCTTATCTGTTTTATAATATGGCAGTCTTGGTTTCAAGTCTGGGCTTCATAAGTAATGATTACAATGAATGCTACGCGCTATATGACAATTCCACAGTATTGAGTTACCGCCCTAATTTTGTATTCACATATTGTGAATAGACGGTTTTTTTTTTAGCTATGCAAAACTTTGTAAGGATTGCCTATGGGAGATTGCACAATTCTAACTCTTGATATAAATTACTCGATGAGGTATCCCTTCTATGAGAAATCGAAATGTTCAATATAATAATTAGCATAATTACGCAAATACCATTTAGAATAATTACTTTACCGCACATATTTAAATCTACGAATTATAGTAGGTAAGTTCGCAAGGTGTATCCACTTGGAACGAATTCTCTGGACAGCACCAGTTCCGGCATATTAATTTTCAAAGTGTCTAATGAAATGCATTGGCGTTCCAGTTACTTTTGTAAGAAACCGCTGTTTTATGCAATGACGCACAAAAGTAACGGAAACACCAAGGAATTTTGATGGACAGTTTGAAAAGTAATATCTCGGAAGTGGTGCTGTCCAGAGAATTCGTTCTAAGTGGATGAGCCGTGCGAACTCAGCACCTACAATTCGTAGGTTGAAATATGTAGCGTTAATTAATTAATTAAAAGTTAAATAGAGTAAATACGTTAACTATTAAATTTAACATCTTGATTTCTCTTAGAAGTAACGGCGGCCTCATGGAGTAATTTAGATCAAGGGTGAGAACTTTGTATCAGCCATATAGGTAATATTTAAGAAATTTGGTGCCGCCAAAACAAAAACAACCTTTATGTTATTGGCATTTCAAATCGCCAAATGTACTTTGCTAATGCCGGCGCTTTAATATAATTTAGACGACATAACCATAGGTATGCACGATTATATTACACGTAGTCCCTGATGACGTCACAATCGCGTTTTTCTCGCTTACGCTCTCCAGTACCTACACATGCAGAGTGTTTCACGTAACTTGAACCAATGATTTTTTTTTAAATGTGGTTAGCCGCAGCTAAATGAAGCCAACGGCATATTATTGGGCGTAATGTCGCACTCCTGCGAGTATTTTTTTTTTTTGTGTATTGTGCTAAATTAATTTACTCCGATGCATTATGCAAATTTTTTATATATTTAGGGCCAACTGTGTTTAGTTGCGATGTAGAGGGGATTCAGCTAGAAACTACCGACCGAATTTTTCGTAGTGACGTATATGCTGCGTGATTATTTTTTTTTCGCCGTTTAAAGAAAGCCCGCGATATATGAAATAATATCACCGGCCTGCGCTCATGCGCTATACCGTATTGCAGCGCTCTCAATCGCGCTTCGTGCGAAAGAACCGCGCGTGCGGACCGTGTCGAAGTGACCGACCGCGGCTCTAGGCATCGGCTCCACAGTGCGTCAGAACCTTTGGCGGTGGCGCACGGAAAGGAAGCGCCGTTGTCCTCAAAAGCGATAGGCTCGACGCACGGTTGAGAGCGCTGCAATGCGATAGCGCACGAGCGCAGTCACGTGGTTCTATTTCATATTTCGCGGGCTTTCTTTGAACGCCGAAAAAAGCCGCCGCGCAGCACGTACGTTGGCCCCAAAAATTGGATCGCTCGTTTTTGAACCTCCTCTGCAACGCAACGAAATGCACTTGGCCCTAAAGTGAAAAATAATTGTTTTGCATAATTGATTCAGCTATAATTAACTAATCAGGCCGTATATAAAAAATACTCCAAGGAGCCCCACATGACGCCAAACCATATGCCGTTGGTTTCTTTCACCTGCGGCTAACCCATTATTTTTTAATCCTTGCTTCAAGTGACGTGAAATACCCTGTATGTAGAAGCCAACAATCGGCATGTCGTAAACGCGCGACGAATGGCCACGGTACAAGTTGGCGTCATACAATCGTCGTCACCGTCTTCTTCTTTCTTCCACAGAAACGTTAATCCTCCTAGTAACGAAACCTTCCCTTGGCGACGTTCGCCGTCTGATTAGCTCTCCCAGTCCTTATACCCTTTCGTCATTCTCATTCTGTCTTTAGGTTTGGCCAATTTGCTGCCGCCTGTGTCCACGCTGGCAAACACAGGCGCGCAGCAGCGAATGTATACATACACTGCTGCGAAATCTTCTTACTCATCGCCGCGTCTCTGCTATTGCCTTGGGCTACTCGCTCACGCAACATATCTGATGGTGTGTTGCACCGCCCGGCGTTGGGCGTGTTCTGGCAGCACCTCGCGCAGGTATGTACACTACTATATATATATATATATATATATATATATATATATATATATATATATATATATATATATATATATATATATATATATGATGTCGTGGTCGTTCCACCGTCGTCATTAGGTTGCAATCGTTCCAGTGTCGTCATGTGTTTCCGCTGACGCCTTCGACGTCATTTTATCGCCGTCATTGCGTAATCGTTAGTCCAGCTTCGTCATCCTAATGTTGTCATGACGTCGTTTTCCCGCCGCATCATCAACATTCTAGTATCTTCGCATATTTGTCGTCATGCCGTCCTCGTCGCAGCTTAGTCATCGCACCATTGTCACCCCTGCTGGCGGCTGGTTACGGTCTCGCACGAGTGGTCGGCATTGAACCTGCCGCAAGCAAACACCAGACATACTGCGAATCAAGCAGCCTGCAGTGCCACTTGATGCGCGCTAAGCGCCGACGTGATCTCCACCACCAACATCGCCGTTGTCGTCACTCCATCGCCGTCATGCCGTCGTGGTTTTTCCATTGTCGTAATTTTGGCGTAGTGATTCTAGTCACCACGCCATTGTCGTCGAGCCGTATTCATCGCTTCATCGCCGCCATTGTGTCCTCGTCCTAGAGTCGTCTTCATGCCGTCGTGGACGTTCCATTGTCGCCATTCGATCCCCGTCGGGCGTGCCATATGCATGATCGAGCGGAACACGTTCATGCTGAGCGAGGTGGTTCACAGTAAAAACACGCCAAGTGTGTCGCGCAAGAAACAGCGTTATTCACGAACATCAAAAATAAGAACAGAATGCGTAACGTCAACCGATTTCCACAGCGCGTGGGTTGTAGAATCATTTATTTCAGCTTCGTCATGCCCAACACCCATCAACCTAACCGACAAGTTTACAATAGTATGTGTATCGGAAACCTGGCTTAGCAGCGATGACAAGGACCCATCCTGACTTAATTCACACATATACGAGTATTCACACAGACAGACGAGTAACCATACCGGAGCACCCACTTATGTATAATCGAGTATTACTCACAAACACCGACCTGACCTGGAGTTAAATGTTACGAACTGTGAATCAGCATTTGTAGAATTTGATTCATCTTTCCTAACTAATGAAACCAAGAACCTAATCTTAGATTGTGTGTACCGCTCACCTTTATCTATTGCTGACCTCTGCAGTGTCCTTGATGAAGCAAATAACAAAAAAAATATCGTTTGCGAGAAGCAACGTCATTATACCGGGCGATATCAACGTCAACCTCATCGATACCACTTTACCTAATACTGCTAACTATGAAACCATATTTCACAGTTTTGGTTATGAATGTTTAATTCACGCTGCACTCAAAGCACCCAAGGCACCCTAATTGATCTCGTACAATCCAACCTAACAGTCCCACCAGAAACAGGCTCTGTTCACATTGACAATACCGATTAGTATACTGTCGTACCACGCTTTAGAAACCATCGACCCCCAAACACATCGTACTACAGAGCCATGCTTGACAAAGAACTTTTCTTCATCAATACAACTACAACAGACTTATCCGAAGTCGTATCACCAAATAATCCCCACAAATCTTTCACGGAATTTCTAATAATGCCCTTATCGCTTTTCAACTCTCCCTCTCACAAACAAAAATGCAGAAAATCATAGCATCCCCACAGAATCCTTGGTTCACGGATAACCTCGGGAAGGCCATGCGCTTTCGTTAAAATCATCAAAAAAAGTCCTTTAATACTCAACTACCTGCTCAGTACAAAATTTTTCCAACTCACTTATTGCACAACGGAGAAAAGCGAAACACAATCATATTGAAAAAATGCAGAGTATAGTAATGCACTACATGAAAGTTGGAAATAGTTAACACGTTTTTAAACGGAAGCACGCATTAAGTTACATCGAGAATCATACATAATAACACGGTGCACAGTAATCGACTTGACATAGCTGAGGCTTTCCGTCATGCCTTCGTCATAAATGCCACGGGCTCTGCATCATGCTACGGCATATCTATCAACCGCCTTCCTCAGTCATTCTCTCTTTCTACTACATCAGTTGGTGAAGTAAAATTTATATCTAAGACCCTTACATCAATGAGCGCTGGCATCGACAGCATTAAACCCTATCATATCAAACTCATTGCACACCATATTGCTTACACTCTTTGTGCCATCATTAACCGCATGTTTAAATCTAGTGTCTTCCAACATGAATTTAAATGCGGCCGTGTCGTTCCCGTATCAAAAAAAAAGGTAATCGCGCTCTTGCAGAACTATAGACCCATTTGCGTTCTTCCGTTCTTCAGCAAATTTATCGAAAACGTGATTGAAAAATGACTAATGACGTATTGAAATAAATTTCATGTCCCTTTTCCCTATCATTTTCGATTTCGTTCGAGCTATTCGACTGATCTAGCCCTAATGACATTGACGAACTACTAAAAAAAAGCTATTGGCAAAGGTAAATATGCAGCCTTTATATTCATCAACCCAACTAAGGTATTCGCCACTCTTAATCACATTATTATTTTCCCTAAACTAGAAGCAATCGGAATAATCGGCTCGCCACTACTTCTTAACTGTAGTTTCCTACAACATGGAAAACAAGTCGTTAGCCTTTCTGAAACCTGCTCAAAAATGAAAAGAATAAATTTAGGTGTACCACAGGGATCAATATTAGACACACTCCTATTTCTAATTTATATTAATGATATACCTTGCTGCCTCTCATCATCTAAGTGCAGTCTGTACGCTGGTGACACTACTAAATTTACCTCTAACAAGTGTTCCACATCGTTAATATATCCCGGTCACGGCGGCCGCATTTCGATGGAGGCGAAATGCGAAAACACCCGTGGTACTTAGATTTAGGTGCACGTTAAAGAACCCCAGGTGGTCGAAATTTCCGGAGTCCCCCACTACGGCGTGCCTCATAATCAGAAAGTGGTTTTGGCACATAAAACCCCATAATTTATTTTTTTAACATCGTTAATAAATAAGCTAAACAAAGACGTTGTGAAAATTGCGACAAGGTGTGAGCATACCAAGCTGAAAACTAATCATAAAACGGACACATTTGTCATTTTCACTTCACATCAACCATCGGCCGAACACATTCACTTCATTCTCAATCACTCACACGATCCCAGCATTTTATCACTGTAGCTGTCTTGGTGTAAAACTACATTTTCACCATGAATCCTTCGCGTAGCTAATATAAACAGAAAATGGCATACGGAATTCGCCTTCTAATCAAAACTCGTTCATTCTTCTCTCTTTCTACTGTGAGGACGCCTTAATATGCTTTCGTTCTCTCCCATTTTAACTAGAATATTGTATCATAGGGCGACACTTATAACGGCCATTAATGCCATTGCAAGCAACTCAAGATCGAGCCATTCGTATACTAACGTTTCCTCACGTAAAACTAGCGCGAAACAGTTATTGCGAAAGAATAATATTTTGAGCGTCACCTCTCTTAAATACAACCTTGCTAGTTTTATTTTGCGGGTTTTAAACAATAACGTTCCAGTAACCGTCATATCACTGACAGCTCTGCCTAATACGAACAACAAAAGATTTGTAGAAATCGTGAACATTATTTTACCTAACGTTCGGATGAATTACGGCAGTCAGTACATTTTTCCACCTTACCTCTGTGGAACATATTGGACGCCGGCAAGGCCCGTGGCGGCAAGGCCCGTGGCGCGTGGACTTTATTAGTTTTAACTTGTTATGAGAGTGACTCCGTCGTCAAAGAAGACGACGTAGATCTAACATCTTTTTCTTTTTGTAAAGATTCGGCAGTCATACGACTGTCTTTCGGTTGGAATGACGCATATGGCGCTCCTTGTGTGGTAATGCGTCGGAAAGGTTTATGTAGGTTGCAACGAATGGGCCTTCGACGTAAAAGAGTTTCCTCGTTGTCTGGCTCGGTCCCAGGGGTTGTCTCTTCGTCCTCTACTCCTAGATATTCAGTTGTATTGGGCAATGGGACAAGACGAGTCCTGTTGCGTCTTACAGATGTGCCAGCCGTTCAAATCCAATATGATCTGGGTTCCGCTTCCCGCCGCTGAACGGTGCCTGGCTTGCCTAAGTCATCGATCCAGACTTATTCCGTATGGCAATGGAAGTGTGATATGGTGCGTAGCCCGTGGCGGCCATCATAGTGTGTCTTTTGCTTCTGACGGTAGCATTTGCCAGAATCCTGAGTTCGCGTCGATATTTGAGAACCGAGATGCGTCTCGCAGTATGCCTAGCGCGTGTTCTACTGCTAGAATGGGGTGCCATTCTCGAAGGACGGATTTGTGGAGTTCAATAAAGTGCATATCTGGAATGCTCCACAGGGCTTTCGTATGACGACCATCGGAGCGCACCGCTGAATTGGCTCTGTGAGTGGCTTGATGACGCCGACCCACGTTCTCCATGCGCTGGAGCTCCTTCTTTGTCTTGTCAAATAGAGGCAGTCGCGCATGGCGAGGCGACGTCAGAGCAAAGGTTGTCGTTTCCAGCCGTAACTTCATATGTCGGACTCCCTCTGAAGCTTCCCGAGGCCATGGAACACGTCGGGGAAATCATGCTCGACGTTGAATGTACCAGTCATTGAAGCCACGTTGGAGAACAGGTCAATGTGTTTGATCACTGGTTTTCCGAGAACATTGGTGCGTAACGCTGGCAGGACGTGAACATTCTCGAAGCTCTGACGACAGTCGCTTGAAAATTTCATTCGGACTGCGCCGAATAACTTCAGTGATCATCCGTCTGATCCGTGGCGGCATTGTGTCGACGTTAAGAGAAACTTCCGAAACATGTTTCGCAACATGGGCTCAGGGACCACCGTCTAATCTGCTCCCGTGCCTATCTTGAACTAAACGTTCCTTGATTCGACTTGCATGTTGATCTCCCACTTGAGTTCCGAAGGATCTGTTGCACCAGCAAGAAAATCTCGCCGCTACACGTTGCTCTGTATTGCTAGAGTAGACCTGCAGACTCCGAAAAAAATGCCCTTTTCTTCAGCGGGATTTCCACGACGCATCTTTGGCAGAGCAATCAGCTCAGCTGTGGCGACCCCGTCCGCACCAGCCGCAGCTTTTGTTTGCTTGTGTGCAGCAATTCGCGTTGCGTGGATTGGTTCAAACGAAGTCTTCCTGCGCTGTTTGGTGGACCTTGCTTCGTGCTTCGCGGACTCGTTGCAGCTTCACCGAAGAGCACTAACTGCTGCAAGTTTCTTTGATCGGTTCGACTACAGCTCCGCTTGTTGTAGCTGTACCGCTTTGTGTTGACGAGCCATTGTGAGCGCCTTCGTCAAGTCGAGGCTTGAATCCAGCTGCAATGACTTCGAAACCTCCTGATTACTACCAGTCTGTCGCTGATCAATTATTCGCGAAAGCGGCATGTCTCTGCCAGGGTACGCAGTGCTATAGAGAACTCTTCGACTGGCCTTCGATCTCAACGCTAACGTTGAACTTACCCGGCTCGAAGATGACGCTACTTTTGGGAATGAAGTACGATTCGAAGCCTTGCAACACAGGTTCGAATTTCTTCCTCTCTTCAGATGACAGCCGAAACGTGGTCAGGACTTCTTCCACTTGCGGGCCCGTTAGGCAGGTTAGCGTGTCAACTCTTGCTACACTTCGGGGTGATCAATCAGTCCTGACGCAGCGCGATACCGGATAAACCTATTCTTCCACCGAATCCAGTCCCAGGGCGCGATGGAGATGAAGGATTACGGCGGGGCGATCTGGAATGTCTGGAACCATAACATGACAACTTGTGGCGGCGGCCGTCCTGTGGAACGTAGCCAATAGGGTTCCGACGTCTTGGTGTTCCTTTAGGTTGCGGGTAGCTCAGTAGAGCAGTGGCGCTGAGTCTTGATGTCTGCTTGCTGACTTGACGGTTAGTAGAGCGTTGGTGTTCTAGGTGGTTGGCTCCAAAAACATGCTGACGTGTCCTTCGCGACAGAGCTGCACACAGCACCTACCGCTTCTGACACGATGTTGGACAGAATGCCTCACGGGCGCAATGCCCGCGGCGTGTGAACGTGATTCAACTACTTCTGAGAGTTTCCGACTCCGCCGTAGACGACGACGTAGGTTGGACAGAGCACACTACTCCTTCGCCCTGAAACTTCACAATGCTCACAAATTTAAAACTGAATTTAATCGCCTAATATTAGCTACCCCTGACTAATGACCTAATACGTCGTGTCTTCATTATTATTATTGCTGCTTCTTTTTCTCTTGTTTCGTCCTTCTGGTAATCAAAATGGTAAAATCGTAATTTTCTCATGTTTGATATTTTTTTCCACAGCCATACTTTGTATGTGCATATTTCTTAACATGGAATTTTAAAATATTTTATATTTTCGTATATTGTGATTGCTGCTACGCTTAAATATATCTAGTCATCATGCAGAGGAGGTCCCATTCAAGTTTCTAGCTATCGGACTTCCTTCTGTGTATACATCTTTTTCTAACTTCTTATTGTCATGAATAAAGTGGTTCTGATTCCGTCGTTCCTTTTTTTGTTGATTGCTGTGTGGATTGTACACATAAAATTAACACACTCTACAAACGATAAAACGGCATATCATCCTTTGGTTGGCGCTTGCACAGTAAAGCGCTTATACAGGGTGTCCCAACTATCAGGCACCAATATTTAAATATATGCAAATGCCTCGTAGCTGTGCAGAACCAGGGAATGTTGTTTGCCGTCTCTTTGAGATACTCAGATTATTTTTTGCATTCCACCTTATTATATAATCAGTCATAATTAGTTAAGCAACTTCTCAGGTATTATAAGTAGATGAAAAGTGAAAAGCTTGCGAATACACTCAAGAGAGAGAGATGAGAGAGGCAGGGAGCTTAACCGGAAGATAGATATCCAGTTTGCTACCCTGCTCTGCGGAAGGGGAAAGGGGAGACAGAAAGATAATTAAAAAAAGAAAAAGAAAGATGCATGAAACACACACACACACAAAGGGACGCCGAAGTATCACAGTCGTTCAAGCAGGTCGCAAGCGGAGTACATGCAAAATGCCTCAAGCGGCCAGTCGCGCTTAGATGTGGTTAAGATATATTCAACTTCCGCCAGCGCGGATGTTTAGCCCAGTGGCTAAGGCACTTGCCTTGTGATCATGAGGTCTTTCTTGTGTTCGAAACTCACCACCGCCGACGCTTTCGCATTTATTTCGTTTTTCTATTCATTAATTTCTCCTCTTATATACAGTCACCTTAATGTTCTCCTCTCCCGTGATGGAAGGACAGGTTCTCTCGTAGGTTAGACTCTGAAATGCTTACGCATATAGCATTGGTCATTCCGCTAACGTTTAGCTGAATCTTTTTTAGGCGAAGTATGAGCGTTCATCACTATACGGTCGTGCTCCGCAACCTCCATTTGGCAACTTTCGCCCTAAGATTAGCTCTCGCCGTCCTTGTATGCTTTTGTTATTATCATTCTATTTTTGGAAATTTTGCTGCCGCCTGTGCGCACGTCGGCAAACACAAGCGCGCAGCATGCAGCAGCCGCCGTCGACAAAGGCGTCAGCTGCTGCGGAGGCTTCTTCGAGCCTCTCGCCGCATCTGCTCATGCCTTTGGCTCCTCGTTCACGCAACAAATTTGATGGTGTGCCTCACCACCCATTGTTACTAGGCCCAGCGCGTACCTCGTGGAGGCAGCGTTTTGCTCGGCGAGCGCCTTTCGAAGCACGCGCTTCGCAGCACTTAAGCGAGCCGCCACGTGAACAGCTTCTGACTCGACAGGTGAATAAAGACGGATGATGATGATCGATCTTTATTACCAGCAGACGAAGTTTTTCAATGGGTAAGCATTTCTATGCTTACCCAACGGGAAAGCTGTCCATCATGTAATACCCCTGCCACATGGCCACAGAAAATGACATTAACTGGCTAATGCCTTAAAATTTAATGCCATTCGCGGTGCGCAACACGGACACGCTCAATGGCATTAAAGCTTAATGCCATTCGCGAAGTAGTGCGTTCTGGTAACTCACTTGGCCATCAAATGCGTACTCTCGACCCCAATGTCTCCACATTCTGACGAGACTAAACGGATTCTCAATAAATGCCAATTAATATATTCGTCATTTTCTTTAAAAAAATTGCTCTTTCTCGCGGCGTATAGTGCGTTCTTACAATTATTACAACGCGCTTGGCCGTCGAATCCGTACTTTCGTTTCCAATGTCCTCGCCGTGGCCGTGGTGATCACATTCTGACGATATTAAGCTAACTTGTAGATAAAAACAACTAAGATATTCTTCGGTTTTTTAAAAGGAGCTCGCTATTTTCGTAGAGATCAGCAGGCAATCTTGCCGCTACGCACGGCTAGAGCACTAATCGTGAGCGTGTTAGCCAAGAGAAGTTGTTCAATTGCACGGCGGCGGCTCCTTGCCCTGTTGGCCTCATAGTGCAGCCTTCGAATTTCTCGACGATGCTTGGCTCGAAGAAGCACATACGCTAGAACAAACTGGAGCACACGGTCAAATTCTTCAGGATCGCTGCTTGAGGGCTTTGAACGTGTGAGCGCCATTTTTCCAATTTCAACGCTTTGGCTACGCTATGAATTGGCCGTCGAGCTAGCTTTGGCTTCAAACAGTTTACGGCTGGGTGCAACCATGACATTCCTGAAGTAAACTACATACAATACGCCGATTAACGTTTCTCACGCCATTTCTTAAGCATCTGCTCCCTAGATAACTGTTTTTTATTGTATTGCGATTGGCAATCAAACTT
Source organism: Dermacentor andersoni (assembly GCF_023375885.2). NCBI lineage: Eukaryota > Metazoa > Arthropoda > Arachnida > Ixodida > Ixodidae > Dermacentor > Dermacentor andersoni. The sequence goes on from NC_092814.1 coordinate 306,425,024, forward strand.
AATCGTTTCACTGTAGCTATCGCCATCGCAACGTTTATTGTCATTAAGTATGTGCGTGTAGCAGCAATCGAAATATAATGGCTTCAAGAAACTTAAGGCCTTAAACTTTTAATGTAGATGTCGGCAGCAGGGAGCGGCTTTACCTTCGTATTGCCTGTCGCTTCCACGCGAACGAATCGATGAGAACACAACGCGCTCACAAATATCTCGCCACACGCCACACCCTGCCCCTTTTGCAGATCGCGTTCAAGAAATCGGACCGCGCGTCTATCTTCAACGCGAAGCGGCAAGAACATAGCGCGGAAAGCTGTCGGCAGTCGGCACTCTCTGTCTGTATCGCAGATCGCATTCAAGGTGTAGTCAATAACAGTACGATAACAGCATATATTAATCGGAACGTCATCAGCGCACCTGGCGCCGCCACCTGCAGTAGTTTGCTTGCCTCATCAATCCATATTGCGCCGCCGTCCGTAGCAGTTCTTGTTGTAGCAGCGCTGCTGTTTATAGTGGTCACATCAAGTTTGATAACATTAATAATGACATCGGGCTGCGTGGAGATGAGCATACGTTACAACGCAACCGCAGTCGCCTCAGTCGAAGATTATGGTGTGCTCGCTACACCACAACGTGGCACCACCTCCTCTCGTTGTCAACAATAACATCAACAGTGGCGGTAGGTTAAGAAAAAGGCGGGAAGGCAGTGAAGATGACTCGGTGCTCGGTTCGAAAACACAAGATAAAAAGTTGCTTAAAACACATATGCAATTGCGTTGTGGACTTTCAGAAATGCTTCGCGTTAATTTAGATAATCATCCAGGCTCGTTTCTGCCATAATTTCTTCACCATGCTCTACCCTCCTCTCCCCGCCGTGGAAATATTATGAAACCTGTCGTCGTTATGAAACTGTCCGCAAATTCCTCCTGACAATTTTTTGTAAGCGATGCCTACGACGCATGTCTTACAGGACTGGAAAGAAATCCCAGGGCTCGAATTTAATACTCAGTCGAAAGCTTTAGAGACATTGCAGCAAAGCTTAGCGAATTTCCTGCCTCACGTAGCAAAAATATCAAAAATGTTTAGCGACACTGCATGCTATTCCCAGTGTGCAAGATATTTGGGTCAATTAAATAGTCTAGTGCGGAAAAGCTACCTTTAGTTATTGTTGCTTGGTTTTGTGTTTGCCGTCTTTTATTCTATTCATTCTATGCAAAGCTTGAAGGAGACCCGCTGCAGACAGGAAAGTGGCATCTGAAATAAACTGATCTATCTATACCGTCTAACACACATATCGTAGTCCCTGTCCTGAGGGAGAACCCACAGCTGCAATAATTAAAGCAGCGCATCCTTAAATAATGAGCATCCAGTAAGTAGTCTATGCTTTAGCATGTCGGACGCGCTTACGAAAATTAAATTATGCCTTCGCTATTGCGCGCTACCAGTACGGATCGACCACACCATTCTTGCGGGAGGCCGACGGATGTGAAAGATACTTTCTGCCACCTCCACTCCTCCGGGCAGCCCAAGCTTGGGCGGGCATTCTCTCAATCGAAACCTTAAAGCCAGAGCTGGGATGCATTTAGTTTGTTGCGGTGGATTTACCCTTATCCGCCTGTAGCAGTTTGTTATTTCAGAAATTGTTCCCGCTTTTTGCGTAAAACTGCAACGCCAATTTGATCTCCGCGAAAGTGTTAAGCGGTATTCCCAGGGGCGCATTCAGCTTGAAGACGACGTAGCAGAAGCGAAGAGCTCACAGGCGATCGCGCGCACTCGGCTGGCCGCAACTTGAGTATGCCGTCGCGAGGGACCGCGCGTTCTCCGGTGTCACGTGACCACTTACAGAGTATTTAAGGAGCAGGGCGACTGGCATTCGGTCAATAGGTGATGAAGAAGATCACCTCGAATAGCAGCTGGGTCTGCCTTTTGACGTTAAAGCTACCCAGGCAAATCATGAAAAGCCTGGGTAGCTGGGAGGGAGGCTGGTTTTCTCTCCCTCCCCCTTTGCTTGAGTCTGCTGTGTGACGTTACAGCTACCCAGGGAGACATGGAGATCCTGGGTAGCTGGGAGGGGGAGCTGAGGGAGGGAGGGAGGTTTTGCTCCCCCTCCCCCGTAACAGTGCAAAAGAAAGAAACAGTGGCTGCGCGGCCGCATTGACACGCGTTGCCAGTAGGCTGCGTGGCAAAATATCCAGTAACGTGAACATATACATAATTCCCCTAACAATAAACAAGCGATGACAGAGGCCAGGGTCGGTGATATGGAGCCAGTAGTGAGGTTGTATTTCCTCATTTATGATAATTTTTGACAGGCGTGATTGCTGATGGGAAAATCTTAAAACATAAACGTTTATTTTATTTTTCATTGGTCATAAAATAATGTTCCCGAAGGAAATATTTATTGTAAAATTGAGTAGTCAATTTTAATGACATGCAGTGACCGCTACATTATCCCGAATAGCTTTGGCACATACAGCCATTCAATGAGCGCCCCTTGCGTGCTCGTTCACTTCCTTTCTATTACTTGCATAACGGCTTCTTTCCTTGTTTTTATGTTATACCCATCTTTCATCGTGGCCGTATATTTTCCTAATTGAAACGTCTGACGTTTAGTGGCCTTACATATTTGTTCCGCGCAAATATTTTTGTTACCGGTGTTTTCATCGTGTGCTGCAGTTGAATAAAACGATCGTTACTTCTTTGTGTGTAATTAAATTTTTCCCCTTATTCGTTGTCGCTAATTGTTGTCAACCGCTCTGATGCATTTCCGTGGGCCGTGCCTTCCGCGATATTGACTGACAGTAGGACAAGCGTCGGACAATTTTTACCTCGTTTGTTCGTTCGTTTGGAGTCAGCGCCTGCTTTTCTCAGCCTAAAATGTCGCGCCGCGGTGAGTCCCGAGGAGTGCGAAGCTCTTACAACAACAGTGGGGTTCAGTACTAGTGCCTATAGCTAGCGACCAAGGAGGAAGAAAAAAGAGAGATCAGTTCAAGCTCGCAAATTCTCCGATGAACCCTTCCTTACTGCAGCTAGTGAGACAAGTTTATTGATCCCTTGCATTCTACGAGCTTATGACAGCGTGAGGTATCGATGGCTGTTCTTCTGTGTCAAATGCCGCAGTGTATAAACGTTTCGGGGGCATGTTTGGATTCACGTCATATCGGAAGGTTTAATGTGCATTACATGCTCCGTTTATTTTTTTGCCGAGGCTACGCTACAAAAAGCAAGAATTAGTTAGAATTAACCTAATCGCAAGTTACTCTCACTGTCACTGCTCTTATTTCACCTTTTGGGAACGGGCGGCCTGGGTTGCACCCTGAAAGAAAAAGACCGTGCATTTCGTCGACTATATGGCCGCTTCATTAAGGCTGGCATGATGAAGCAGCTACTTAGCCATCATTAATGCGGTCACCTTGCGCGAAAGTGTTTATTCGGCAACTCATTTCGCGTTTGCGATGTTCGTATGTAGAAAACGTTCCAACATGTCAGATGTTACACCAGTATACTGAACCGTTTATTTCATCCGGTCTATATTAACAGGTTAGCGCGTTTTAGAGATGCCGATGAGCAGACATGTGTATCCTGCTTTTTTTTTTTTTTTTCTCATCAAGCTTGTAAAATTAAAGCACTACAATTCACGGTGACGCCGTGTTGATATTCGAGTGTCAATCTTGACACTCGAATATAAAAGTAAATATAAAAGTAATGTTGCACTTATGAGCGTAAATCTATGAAATTCACGCTCAGTAAATTTAATTAATAGCTTGAATTTGTTAAAGCAAATGAGCAGCTCAAAGTCTGTCCTCTGCGGTATTTATCTGTTCGAGGAAATATTCGGTAAACAAGCTCTGGTGAATCTATTGAAAGCTTCCTGTAATCTGTGTCCCATTGCGCGTGGAGTGCGCCTATATTTATTTATTTATTTATTTATTTATTTATTTATTTATTTATTTATTTAATAAGGACTAGCTGA